>NC_092335.1:585124134-585430769 GCF_046630445.1 Rutidosis leptorrhynchoides | reverse complement strand
TTCTTCATCATCCTCTTATCTTAAATATTCAAAGATATCATCGTATCTTCCATTATAAATATCCTTCATATTTCTGAAGATATTTTCATAACTTGTCACGACCCGGAAAATTTCGACTAATTTTAAACCAAACTCTCGATACGACTTAATATCTTTAACACGATAAGCAAAGTTTGTTAGGTTGAGTCTCAAAAATTTTGAGCTGTTTCATATATTCAATTGACCTTCGACTGTTCTCGACGATTCACGAACAACTATTTGTAAATAGATATATATATATATATATATATACATATATATATATACATGTATATATATATATATATATATATATATATATATATATATATATATATATATACATGAATGTTAATTGTAAATATATTTACTTGAAAATATATATATTTAGTTATATTATAAAACTTGATATTAAAATGTATTTATATATACAGATAATATGTTAAAAGTAATTGATCTCGAGCCTAATTAGTAATCGTCAGTGACACTCGGTTGACGTTTCGTTAGTTTTAATATAAATATAATACATGTTTATGAAAGATTAAAATAAAAATTGAAGTGTAAATTAATTACGAAGATTCAAGATTTGTTAAAAATATTTTTATCCTTTTAGTTTAAATTTTAATACTCCATACATATTAATTGGTACATAAAATAAATAATTACCGAACCTTTTTGATCAGGTTTCAAACAGGTAATGAGTGAAATAATTAAATATGCTTAATCTAAAAAATTTGAGATTTTTAAGGACACTTTTATACATTAACTGTTTAGCAATTGACACGATATAGCAATTCGGGGAGAAACTGTCGGTAGAAAGAGTTAAAACTTTAGGCTGCTTTTCTATTTGAGTTTACTGTTTCTTGGTTTCCTTTTTCCTTGATCCTACAGAGGATATTATTTATATATATATATATATGTCCGCATATACATGAAATGTAAGATAGATATATTCACACAAAACTTTTTCTTTCTTCTGCAACCATCACTATTATTCATCACCATAACCCATTACCATCTTCACCAAGAATCATGACCACCATCGTCACCCATCTCAACCATCAAACCATCGTCTACCACCATGATCCACCGGCTACAACCATAATCGCCATCTTTCCTCCCCCTCTCTCTCCCTCTCTTCTTTAATCACCCTCGTGAAACACCAAACAATCACCTCCGGTCACCTTCTATCTCCACCATCTTCAACCTTCAACCAAAACCACCATCACCTCGTGTTAACTGCTGTAACAACCGAACAACCACCTTGATCCATCACTCAAACCACCTTTGAACCACTATTTTTTTCTTTTCTTTCTGTTTTGGATCAAGTGAACACGAACTCAAAAACGCATCCTTTAGCTATTGTTTTGTTTTCTTTTGTCGAATTAATAACCCACTCAAACCCATCATCTTTCCATGTTTCCTTTCGGTTTACCAATTGAAACCACCACCTAAAACCTACGAAACCCACTTAATTTTTTTTTGGTTTCCTGTTTGTCGAACAACAGACAGTTGAAGTTGTTGTTCTGCAGCTGCTATTGCAGCAGTTTACATCTATTCCGGTGATGAACAATGAAGGCGATGAAATGGTAATAAAGACGATGAACAGTGAAGGAAGAAGACGGTGTAGATGATGATGATCATTATGATAAGATTATGATGGTGAGGATCGTGTGATATCACGAAGAAGAAGGTGATCATGATATGATAATGATGAAGAGAGTGACGTGTTGAAGGAGACGATGAATAGTAACAATATCAATAATGATATTATTTTCTGCTACAGCGATTCTTGCGTCTGCCTTCTCTGTTTAAACGATCACAACACCAAAAAGGTATTGATATTGGGCTGATATGTTTGAATTTGGGCCAAAATGTTCAGTTGGGCCGAAATGTTCAGTTGGGCCGAAATCATCCTATGATTCTGTTGTTGTTCGGTGTAAAAGATGTAGAAGAAGGAGCAGACGATAGTAGTTATATATATATATATATATATATATATATATATATATATATATATATATATATATATATATATATATATATATATATATATATGTTTCCATGAATTAAACAGAAAAATAATAGGTAGAGCAGTGGTGGAAGGGTTTGTGTTTAACTGAGGAGTCACGGGTTTGAGCCCGGTCTTGAGCAATTTTTTTGGGAAAAACTTATAAACCCCTTTAAAGGTAGCATTACTCATATTTATTATTATTATTATTATTATTAGAATTATTATTATTATTATTATTATTATTATTATTATTATTATTATTATTATTATTATTATTATTATTATTATTATTATTATTATTATTATTATTATTATTATTTTTATTATTATTATTAAAAGAATCATTATTTTTAAAATTATGATTTTTATTAAAATTTTCACTAAAATTATAAGTATTATCAATATTATTTTATCATATAAATATTAGTTACTTAAAAATATATTTAATGCACATAACATAACTATATTAAAATTTTTATTAATTATTCATTTAAAAGTGTATATAAAATAAACATACTTAATTAATTAATAAAACCTATAAATTATTAAATATAACAAGTATATCATCAATAAAAATATGTAAACTTATTCGATTATAATTCTATGTGTTAATAAATATATGAATAATATAGGTTCGTGAATCGAGGCCAACCCTATACTTGTTCAATGACGTCATATATATTTTTACTACAAAATACAGTATGGTAAGTTTCATTTGCTACATTTTTAATTGCTTTTGCAATATATATTTTTGGGCTGAGAATACATGCGCTGCTTTTATAAATGTTTATGAAATAGACACAAGTACTTAAAAATATATTCTACGTTGAGTTGTACCACTGGCATACTTCCTTGTAGCTTGGTAACTACTATTTACAGGTGGTATTGTAAACGCGAATCCTGTTGATAGATATATCGGGCCTGACAACCCCAACCGGACTGGACGACCAGTATTCAACGGTTGCACAGTACTTCGTTTTGGTGACTACACTTGGTACGGTGTAGTGAGATTTCATAATAAAGGGAATATGCGACTTGATTAAATGTTAAGTATGGTTACCAAGTGCTCAACCACTTAGAATGCTTTACATACACTTGCGAGTGTATTATTTTTATGATTATGAAATCTTGTGGTCTATTAATATATTGAAATAATTGATACGATAAACGTATGAACTCACCAACCTTTTGGTTGACACTTTTAAGCATGTTTATTCTCAGGTACGAATTAAGTCTTCCGCTGTGCATTTGCTCATTTTAAGGACATTACTTGGAGTCGATCATCGCAATGGGACCAAATGTTGATGACTTCGTCCAGATGGATTAGGACGGGTCGTTTCAGTTGGTATCAGAGCGGTGGTCTTAGCAAACCAGGTCTTGCATTAGTGTCTCTAACTGATAGTTGTTTAGATGCAATAGTGGGTCTGGACTTCGACCGTGTCTGCATGTCAAAAGTTTTGCTGATCATTTAGTGTCAAAAATTATTTGCTTATCATTCTTAGTCTAGACACATTTTACTGCATTGACTGCATGAATAGTGTATAGACAAAATTCATATCTTAGTGTATCTGTTATTGTTACCTTTACCTGACAGCTTCCGTAGATTCCTCCGTAACTTATGGGATTTTAGTATTATATATCCATATGTAAATGATGTATTACAGGGTACTAATCTACATCCTATCATCTATTTCCTATCGAAAATCCTTCATCTGATCGTACGAGATGAATCCCTCAACCAGTTCGAGTCCCTCAGATTTCGATAGCTATTCCGACATGGATATTCACTTAAGCTCCAAAAGCGGTGTCACCAGAATGAATCAATCAATCAGCCATCCCCAATTCATCTGATGGGTTCGTAGTCGACTTAACCAATGGAGACGCGAAGAAGGCGATCCTTTTCACCAACCGAACTTACCTCTTGGCGATGAACCTGAAGCACTTACCGACGAACCAGTCCGAAACACCATTTTCACCCTCATTTCCCGAATATCTCACCATGATTATATTCTTTCTAAAATTCTAAACCTTATTCATTCGCTAGTTTCGACTTACGATCATCCCGGAATAATGGAAGAAGTCAACGAGCTTCATGCTCGAGTAATCAATTTAGAAAACATGGTGCGAAACTTACCAGCTTCAGCAACATCACCAGCACCAACAGTACCACCAACAACCAAAGTTTCAACATCACATGCCTCAATATCTCATTCTGTACCTCGAGTATAATCATCGTTCTACATGACGTTCTACATCATTTATCTTCGTTTGACATGATGATTATGTAATCTCTAATGTTTTAGAGATTATGTACTCTAGTTCTAACCAAAAAGCAAATGAGATTAATATTATATTGACTCATTAAATCCATGATTACATCTGAAGAAAATATATACGTATATATGTTTTTATAAAGATTGTAATTAAAAATTCTTTTGTACTGTTAATGGCGAAAATATTTTAACGGGTAGGTAATACCCGAGAAATATTTAGATTTCACATTAATAAGTTACACTGTACACTCTTCAGTTCTGATTCAGCAGTCATTAACAATATTGCTCAAGTTCGCACATATACGTATCCGTTCACCAAAGAATAACCATTTTTATTCAATTTCATATTCGGATTTTGACCTATCAAAATTCAACAAGTGGAATAATGAAGAAAACATTGGACAAAAATAAAATTTGTTAGAAACAAACGAATTAACTAATTGAAATATTGTTAAGAATCCACGCTAACTGTTCCTAGCTAACTGTTTACATTTTATTTACTGTAATTTAATTATCGCAATTTACATTCTCGCAATTTACATTCTCGCAATTTTATTTATCGTCATTTAATTTCTGTATTTATTTTTTGCACTTTAAATAACGGGACACGTATACAAGGTTTCGACATATCATATTGACCCATCTATATATTTATCTTGGAACAACCGTAGACACTCTATATGCAAATGACGGAGTTAGCTATACAGGGTTGAGGTTGATTCCAAAATATATATATATAGTTTGAGTTGTGATCAATACTGAGACCAGTACACGGGTCACTATACGTATTAATTAATTCGAATATTATATATTAAACTATATATGAATTATTGGACTGTTAGCTGTGGACCATCGACTGTGGACTATCAAGATTGGACAATTAAAAATGAATTAAAATATTGATTATAACATATGAAACTAAACAATTCTTCAAGTTTGCCACTTGATTTTATCTTAAACCTCATTTGTATCTTGACGATTACAATCTGCGTTCAAGACCTTTCATGATGCTTGAAAACACCTCAATCGAGAGGATGAATTAACCACACTTCATCTACAGAAGGAAAGATTTATGCATATAGTTATGCATCTGAGAAACTCTCGGCAACTGAGTAAAAGTTTAACACGTAGCCGCGTCAGATCCTTTGGCATTTATTAGCAAAAATAACTTTGCGATCCCTTTTCAAAGTAGCCAATTTTGTCACAGCTCCAGCAAGTCAACTTTGACTTTCGTTTGAAACAACCTTATCAAAATATTGATATATCTGCGTGCTCATTTATTGATACCAGAGAACCCTTTTATATTCCACCATACTACCATCAGCGTTTAATCATCTAAAAACACAATTCTCCTGAAACCACCTCGGTTTGATAACCGATGAACCAGATCCGTTAACTTTGAAAATGCTGACGAAGCAGCATGTTGTAGATGGTTTTAATGGCCAAAAGTTTGATGATAAAGAATTGTATGTTGGCAAAACTCAGAAAATTTGGTACTGAAAACGGATTGAGCTAACCATGAAGGAGACCAAGGACAAATACAAGGACCATACCCTATATTCAAAGAATCCAAATAATTCAAAGCCTGATGAAATCTTTAGCGAATACCTTGCTTCTGACTCCAAACTCTTGAGGACAAATTTTCTTCACCATCCTTCGATATTAGAAATTCCAAGATATCATCGTATCTTTCATTATAAATATCCTCCATATTTCTGAAAATATTTTCATAACTATTCTTATTTGAACTCAATCTCTTCGTGCTATTGGTGTTACATCATATAGAAACTGTTAGATTCTATATTCTGTAAACTTTCGAGCTTAAAATATGAATGTTATTGAAGTAATGTTGGGAACTGATGCATGAGTTACTATAATATAATGACACTTGATCAACGTGATTATATTACAGTAAGTCATGCTGAGTTTCTAATGGAACATGATTCACAGATCATATTATCATCATGTGCCATGTTACATAACTCTTTCATTCTACATAACCTCCGAACATATCAAGAAGAATATATTCTTGATAGTTTTATCTTCAGTAATTTTGATAAATTTGAAAATCAAATCGTGCTAATACATTCCTTCCTACTTAGAACATTATAATCATTCGAAACTCTATATCTACAAATTATGGACCATTATTCGCTTGACTTGAAGTCGGGAAGAGAAAACAAAAGCAAGGACTTCAAAGTATAAGAGAAGATATAAAGCCCGATAACGACACATAAATTACAAACCGTGTATATCAATGTTTATAGCAACATAAAGACACGGGAGGATTAAAAATAGTATAACCCCAAGGGCGAAGTAGAAGAAAGCAGATTTCCTCTGGTGGAAGTTGGAAAAGGAGAATGAATGTTGCGATAGTAAGGATGAGGATAAGGATCAGAACTGGATTAAACATTTTCACAATAGTTTGAAAGAATGGATCGAGAAAGAAAGAATTGGAGTGGTGAAAATAATGGAACGGAAGAAGTTTATTTATAGTGAAAATACCATACAAAGCAATCGAGACAGATAATCGCATTTAATTATAGAGATCATAATTTTCTTATTCGCCGAAGAATCAAATCTTTTAGATTTTGAAGATTTTCTTTAAATCCCTTGAATTCCGGAATTCAATCAATACCACGTCAAAAGTTAAGACGAAACTCTATTTTTCATTCCAATCTTTTTGAGTAAACTTCATTCGTACTCTTCGAGTAATCGAATTGTCTTATTCATATTACTCAATAGTGATAAAACTCTATTTATCAACTCATATTCGTCATGAAAATATTTTTATTGTTAGCCATGACGATCGCATTCAAATTTCGGGACGAAATTTCTTTAACGGGTAGGTACTGTCACGACCCGGAAAATTTCGACTAATTTTAAACCAAACTCTCGATACGACTTAATATCTTTAACACGATAAGCAAAGTTTGTTAGGTTGAGTCTCAAAAATTTTGAGCTGTTTCATATATTCAATTGACCTTCGACTGTTCTCGACGATTCACGAACAACTATTTGTAAATAGATAAATATATATATATATATATATATATATATATATATATATATATATATATATATATATATATATATATACATGAATGTTAATTGTAAATATATTTACTTGAAAATATATATATTTAGTTATATAATAAAAACTGATATTAAAATGTATTTATATATACAGATAATATTTTAAAAGTAATTGATCTCGAGCCTAATTAGTAATCGTCAGTGACACTCGGTTGACGTTTCGTTAGTTTTAATATAAATATAATACATGTTTATGAAAGATTAAAATAAAAATTGAAGTGTAGATTAATTACAAAGATTCAAGATTTGTTAAAAATATTTTTATCCTTTTAGTTTAAATTTTAGTACTCCGTACATATTAATTGGTACATAAAATAAATAATTACCGAACCTTTTTGATCAGGTTTCAAACAGGTAATGAGTGAAATAATTAAATATGTTTAATCTAAAAAATTTGAGATTTTTAAGGACACTTTTATACATTAACTGTTTAGCAATGGACACGATATAGCAATTCGGGGAGAAACTGTCGGTAGAAAGAGTTAAAACTTTAGGCTGCTTTTCTATTTGAGTTTACTGTTTCTTGGTTTCCTTTTTCCTTGATCCTACAGAGGATATTATTTATATATATATATATGTCCGCATATACATGAAATGTAAGATAGATATATTCACACACAACTTTTTCTTTCTTCTGCAACCATCACTATTATTCATCACCATAACCCATTACCATCTTCACCAAGAATCATGACCACCATCGTCACCCATCTCAACCATTAAACCATCGTCCACCACCATGATCCACCGGCTACAACCATAATCGCCACCTTTCCTCCCCCTCTCTCTCCCTCTCTTCTTTAATCACCCTCGTGAAACACCAAACAATCACCTCTGGTCACCTTCACCACCATCTTCAACCTTCAACCAAAACCACCATCACCTCGTGTTAACTGATGTAACAACCGAACAACCACCTTGATCCATCACTCAAACCACCTTTGAACCACTATTTTTTTTTCTTTTCTTTCTGTTTTGGATCAAGTGAACACGAACTCAAAAACGCATCCTTTAGCTACTATTTTGTTTTCTTTTGTCGAAGTAATAACCCACTCAAACCCATCATCTTTCCATGTTTCCTTTCGGTTTACCAATTGAAACCACCACCTAAAACCTACGAAACCCACTTAATTTTTTTTTTTGGTTTCCTGTTTGTCGAACAACAGACAGTTGAAGTTGTTGTTCTGCTGCTGCTATTGCAGCAGTTTACATCTATTCCGGTGATGAACAATGAAGGCGATGAAATGGTAATAAAGACGATGAACAGTGAAGGAAGAAGACGGTGTAGATGATGATGATCATTATGATAAGATTATGATGGTGAGGATCGTGTGATATCACGAAGAAGAAGGTGATCATGATATGATAATGATGAAGAGAGTGACGTGTTGAAGGAGACGATGAATAGTAACAATATCAATAATGATATTATTTTCTGCTACAACGATTCTTGCGTCTGCCTTCTCTGTTTAAACGATCACAACACCAAAAAGGTATTGATATTGGGCTGATATGTTTGAATTTGGGCCGAAATGTTCATTTGGGCCGAAATGTTCAGTTGGGCCGAAATCATCCTATGATTCTATTGTTGTTCGGTGTAAAAGATGTAGAAGAAGGAGCAGACGATAGTAGTTATATATATATGTTTCCATGAATTAAACAGAAAAACAATAGGTAGAGCAGTGGTGGAAGGGTTTGTGTTTAACTGAGGAGTCACGGGTTTGAGCCCGGTCTTGAGCAATTTTTTTGGGAAAAACTTATAAACCCCTTTAAAGGTAGCATTACTCATATTTATTATTATTATTATTAGAATTATTATTATTATTATTATTATTATTATTATTATTATTATTTTTATTATTATTATTAAAAGAATCATTATTTTTAAAATTATGATTTTTATTAAAATTTTCACTAAAATTATAAGTATTATCAATATTATTTTATCATATAAATATTAGTTACTTAAAAATATATTTAATGCACATAACATAACTATATTAAAATTTTTATTAATTATTCATTTAAAAGTGTATATAAAATAAACATACTTAATTAATTAATAAAACTTATAAATTATTAAATATAACAAGTATATCATCAATAAAAATATGTAAACTTATTCGATTATAATTCTATGTGTTAATAAATATATGAATAATATAGGTTCGTGAATCGAGGCCAACCCTATACTTGTTCAATGACGTCATATGTATTTTTACTACAAAATACAGTATGGTAAGTTTCATTTGCTCCATTTTTAATTGCTTTTGCAATATATATTTTTGGGCTGAGAATACATGCACTGCTTTTATAAATGTTTACGAAATAGACACAAGTACTTAAAAATATATTCTACGTTGAGTTGTACCACTGGCATACTTCCCTGTAGCTTGGTAACTACTATTTACATGTGGTATTGTAAACGCGAATCCTGTTGATAGATCTATCGGGCCTGACAACCCCAACCGGACTGGACGACCAGTATTCAACGGTTGCACAGTACTTCATTTCGGTGACTACACTTGGTACGGTGTAGTGAGATTTCATAATAAAGGGAATATGCGACTTGATTAAATGTTAAGTATGGTTACCAAGTGCTCAACCACTTAGAATGCTTTACATACACTTGCGAGTGTATTATGTTTATGATTATGAAATCTTGTGGTCTATTAATATATTGAAATAATTGATACGATAAACCTATGAACTCACCAACCTTTTGGTTGACACTTTTAAGCATGTTTATTCTCAGGTACGAATTAAGTCTTCCGCTGTGCATTTGCTCATTTTAAGGACATTACTTGGAGTTGATCATCGCAATGAGACCAAATGTTGATGACTTCGTCCAGATGGATTAGGACGGGTCGTTTCATAACCATTCTTATATGAAATCATTTATTCCTTCGCGTTATCTGTATCACATCATAAAGAAAACTGTTTTAGTTTCTAAACATCTGAAACCTCTGAGTGTAAAGTATGAATGTTTTTGAAGTAATGTTGGGAACTGAAGCATGAGTTAGTATAATATAATGACACTTGATCAATGTGATTATATTACAGTAAGTCATGTTGAGTTTCTAAATGGAACATAATGATTCACAGACCATAACGTCATCATGTGCCATGTTACATGACTCTTACATTCAATCTAATCTCTAAACATATCAAGAACATATTCTATTGATAGTTCTATCTTTTCCTTTGCATTCTGGTAATTTCACAAGTCAAATTGTGCTATTACAATTTCTCTCTTAGAGCATTAGCTATGTTCATTCCGAATTTCATATCTTTGAATTCTAGACCATTATTCGCTTGACTTGAAGTCGGAAAAAGAAGACGGAAGCATGAAACTCCAAAATATAAGGAAAAATATAAGCACGAAGACAACGCAGAAATTACAAACCGTGTATATCGATGCGTATAGCAATATAAAGACAAAAGAAAACTAAGAACACTATAAACCCAAGAGCATAGTAGAAATTAACGGATTCCTCCGGTGGAAGATGAAAAAGAAGAATGACAGATGTGATAGTCAAGAATATATCAAGAATTTAAACTGGATGGAGCATATTGACGAATGTTTTGGAAGTACGAAGAAAGGAAGAAAGTATAAAAGATGGAAGATGTGGAAATAAGGAAACGCAGGAGGTTGATTTATAGTAAAATATCCGACACAGAAATCGAGACAGATTATTGCATTAAATCGAAGAGGATCATAATTTCCTTAATCGCCGAAGAATCAAATCTTATATAGATTACAAAGATTTTTTTTAATCCGGATATCAACCGTGATGACGTCAAAAGATAAGAAGAATCCCTATTTTCTCATTTCACTCTTTTACGATAGCTTTACTCATACATTTCGAGTAATCGAATTATTTTATCCATATTTCTCAAACATGATAAAAGCCTATGAATCAACTTATATTCGTCATAATAATATTCTTATTGTTAGCCATGACGACCTCGATCAAATTTCGGGACGAAATTTCTTTAACGGGTAAGTAGTGTGACAACCCGAAAATTTCCGACCAAATTTAAACTTAATCTTTATATAATTCCGACTTAATAAGAAATGAATTTTAATAAATCTTGAACCTCCGGAAAGAGTTTTACACAAGCTTTTGGTCACCCTTTTATTCTGACGATTCACGAAAGTCATAACTTGATTTAATTGTTTAACTGTTTAATTATTTTGTATATATATGGATTTATATATATTTAACTTGAAAATATGACAATTAAATATCTCATTAAGTATATTAACAAAGTATTATATATATATATTTTCATACTACTAATTTAAAGAGTTTTCAAACAATATATATATTACTATTTAAACGACGTAATTAACTTATGTTAAAATGTATTTACATATAATGTATTACGAGTGTAAATACATCCTTACAAGTATTGAATACATTTTATAATATACCAATACATATAAAGGATAGCTATACTCGTATTTCTGTTCAATTTTCTCAAGAATTCTACTCGCATTCATACGGTATTTTTACCCGTATTATACACAGCTTTTAGAAGTATTTACTATTGGTATATACCAATAGAAATCTGCAATTATTTGTGTAATATGTCATCCATGACCTAATAAATTTAATATGCCATGCATGACTTAATACAATTTAACTTATCTTAGATATTTTCACTAAAAGTCAAAATTATAAGCTTATAAATAAGGACCATTTTAACTCATTTTTACTCCACATTTTCTTAAACTAAAAACACACACTTGAATGCTCTCATATCATACTTTAATCCCAGCAACTTTCCTCTTCATAATCAAGGTAAAATACTTCTCAAAATCCTTGTTCAATTCCTTGTATAGTTGCTATCTTATTATACTTATAAAACTTGTAAAAACTAGAACTTGTTTTGGTGAACACCAAGCTTGTTTGAAAAACTAATCTAATCTTTCTAAATTAACTCTAATAACACTTATTTATATATATTATGATGTTATATTAAGTTAATATAAGAACTTATAACTTGTACATATGAAGAACACCTTGAAACTTAACATATATCCTTTAATCTCCATTCGGTAAAAAGCGGGCTGTTTTTGGTTAGGAATTAAAAACCTATCTTAGACTTTGAGTTAGAGGCTAAGACTTTGGAAATATGTTAATATATGTAAATAAGACTTCCAGTATTTTTTTCATGACTTTAGACAAAGTGGAAGTATTTTATCAAAAATCATATATTGGGTGGATGCCGGGATTTTTCCAAATCTGTCCACCGACACAAAAAGAGGGTAAAGCTCTAAAAATTACTACTTGGGATGAAATTTTCGAATTGGTTTTGTAAAATGTACTTCTTAATGAATCCATAGCAATTTGATTCACTTTAAACGGAGTTGTAATGAATATTTAGCGAGCAAAACAAAATCTGCTAAAATTAACGTTGTATGGACGAAATTTATATTATAAAAACTATATTAACCATATACTTGTTAACTTTTCCTATATCCTATATATATTTGGACATGTTATCACCAGTATAACAAAATATTATAATCTTGGTTAATTCTGTGATTGTATATATGTATAATAATATTCTTGGTATGTCCTAACACAATAAGTATACAATACGTTTTGATAAATCCTAAGACAATACGTACACAATACGTCTTAGTTAATTCTAAGACAATATGTATACAATACCTCTCTAGGTTGATGCAAAGACAATACGTATACAATACGTCGTGGGGGTAATTCTATGATTATATATATATATATATATATATATATATATATATATATATATATATATATATATATATATATATATATATATCCGATTATTGGACTGTTGGACTTTTCGGACTATTTTGGACTACTAACAAAGGACTACTAACAATGGACTACTAACATAAAATGTTAAAAAAATTTATATAAGTATTCTATGAACTTGCTTTATTTTATTCATATGTCGTATTATTATCTGAATCGTTATTATTGTTATAGGTTCGTGAATCCAAGGACGACGGTCATATTTTTAATAAGTTGAAAACTTATTATTAATATACTTTTACTATTATGAGTATATAGTCCCATTTTTAAACTCTAAAAATATTTTTGGGATGAGAATACATGCATTTTATGTTTTACGCCATAGACACAAGTACTTAAAATATATTCTACGTTGAGTTGTACCACTTTGCATATCTTCCCTAATAGCTTGGTAACTAATATTTACATGTTGTAAGAACATGTAAGCGCGAATCCTATTGATAGATCTATCGAGTTTGACAACCCCAACCGGGCTAGTCGCTCTAGTATCGTAAACGGTTGCATAGTACTTCGTTTTTACTACACTTGGTACAGTGTAGAGAGATTTCATAATAAAGGGAATATGCCACATTAATGGTTAAGTATGGTTACCGAAGCGCTCAACAACTTATAGAATACTTTTATACACTTGCGAGTGTACATATATTTATAACTATGAAATCTTGTGGTCTATATTTATATTGATGATAAACCTATATATCTCACCAACCTTTGTGTTGACTGTTTACGCATGTTTATTCTCAGGTCCTTAAGAAAGTCTTCCGCT
This sequence comes from Rutidosis leptorrhynchoides, assembly GCF_046630445.1. Classification (NCBI taxonomy): domain Eukaryota; kingdom Viridiplantae; phylum Streptophyta; class Magnoliopsida; order Asterales; family Asteraceae; genus Rutidosis; species Rutidosis leptorrhynchoides. Next base: position 585,416,789 of record NC_092335.1, on the reverse strand, counting down.
GTTGCATTATCTGAGCAAGCTGTGCATGGAGTCTCATACTTTTATTTAAATAAAGTGTTGCATTCAATAAAACCTTTGTTATGTATTATATTCGACTGTTACGTCACGTGTGTAGTATTTGGAAACCGATGTATTTTGGAGATTATTTCTTAAATAATCGCTCACTTGTTTAAAACATGCATTATGTATAATAATGATGTGCTTTTTATGAAATGAATGCAATATTTTCTAAAACGTATCATATAGAGGTCAAATACCTCGCTATGGGACCAATGAGAACGTACTGCGTTTATAGTAATATGGACGGGTCGTTTCACTACATAACAAACATAATCAACATACATAAGCAACATTCGGATTTAATTAATAGCAATAACTCAAAGCATGTTCTTTATGAGCATAAACATAATCACACACAAAGATCTTCAAAACATACACACAAAATTTGGATTTAATAGCAATAACTCAAATTAAAGCATAAAAATTTGGATTTAAAAAAAATAAGCAAAAAAAAAATCGGATTTAACGAAAATAAATGAAGAACATACCTTAGTTAGTGTTATAGGAGTAAGATTATGTTGGATTTGGTTGGATTTGGTTGGATTTACCTCAAAATCGTCAGAGTTTGTGTGGGAGTTTTTTTTTTTTTTGTGATAAGCTCGATAGGCTGCCAGCAGCTTTTAGCAAAAAAAAAAATTTCGGACTACTTTTCCCAGACGACATGTCGTCTGGGAAGCTGCTGGAGGGAAAACCAAATTTGCACCGCCATTTTTTCATGAATATTTTAAATATTTTAACATTTTTAATTTATTTTTATTTATCAAACAAATCTATATAATTGCTTAAGTAATTAATTAAAATTACTTAAAAATAAATTTTAAATTCTTAAAGATTATTTTTAATTACATTTAAATTATAAAATTACTTAAAATTTATTTTTAATAACTATAAAAATTACTTTTACTTACTTTTAAAATTACTTTTAATTACTTATATAATTAATTATAAATTACTTTTAAAAACTTAAATATTTTTTAATTACTTATAAATTATATAAATTAAATCCTAATTAAACCCTAATTATCATCATCGTCATCGTCGTCATCCTCATCATCATCATCATCGTCATCATCGTCATCGTCATCATAATCCTAATTAAACCCTAATTATCATCATCGTCAACATCATCGTCATCGTCGTCATCATCATCGTCATCATCATCATCATCATCATCATCATCGTCATCGTCATCATCGTCATCATCATCATCGTCATCATCCTCGTCACATGTGACGTCAAATCTTTGGCGGGAAACATTTGGTGGGAAATTTTTGGCGGGAAAACAGAAGATGGCTTTTTGTGCAGGAAAATACTTCTATATAACTACCCCACCAATCACAACACTAGATGACAGCAACAATATGGTTGATAATTACCATTATGGTCCAGTGAAAACTTTGCCTGTGAAATTTTGTCGATCTTGTGGTTCAAAGATGGTTCTCAAAACTTGCTTGACTGATGAGTACCAGTACGGTCGACGATATTATGGTTGTGGTGGTAGGTTCGACACCTTGATGTCTACACTTTGTAGAAAGCGACAAATTTGGATTGATCCGCTCTGGTCTGAGAGGGCGCTTGAGGTGATACCAGAATTGTTAAGGTCCAAAAAGATCTAGAACGTTCACTCAAAACCGCAAAACGTCAAGAAAAAATGTTGAAACTGATGTTAATTTGTACTTTTGTAGTATTTGTGTCGTATTTCATTTTCAACTAGTATTTTAGTTTCTAGTATTTCAGTTTCAGTATTAGTTTGTAGTTTCATAATTAATTTCGGTTTCTAGTATTTCAGTTTCAGTATTAGTTTGTAGTTTCATAATTAATTTCAGTTTCTAGTATTTCAGTTTCAGTATTAGTTTGTAGTTTCATAATTAATTTCAGTTTCTAGTATTTCAGTTTCTACTATTTCAATGCATCTTCATGGTTGATATTGACGCCAGCTTTCCATCATCTAATCCACCACCACCACATTCATAACCAACTTTGAATGCTTAAATTGTGTCATTATTGTATTTTTAATTTCAATAAATTGTTGAGCAGAGATGCTCTGCATAAAGTTGTGTTGAGCAGAGATGCTCTGCATAAAGTTGTGTTGAGCAGAGATGCTCTGCATAAAGTTCCAGCCAGTCTTCTTAAAGATGAAGAAGACTGGACCATGCTTGTGGGTCGAGCAGTGACCATCAACGAAATCATCAAGTTGTATATCGAGTTTCGGGATGAGAGCGAAAACATTGTGTCTGATGAAGAGGACTACGTGCCCTCCGGGCCACAGTACGACACGGATGGAAAATTCTATTCGTCTGATTCTCCTGATCTCAATGATTTCTAAATGTTTTGTTGTATTATCGTTGTTTAGCTTTCGTTGTTATTGTGTTTAATCTGCAGTTTCAAAAAATTGTAACCGTGATGTTGTTTTAAAAAAAGTGACGTTAAAAAAAATAGTGATTTATATTTATAATAGTATGAAAATTTTAATAAGGTCTTAATAAATTACATAATCAACAATTCACCATAACAATACACCGACACATGCATAACACTGTTACAATACACCGTTACATAACAACGTTACAATTACACTTTATTTCGGGTACAATAATTGGATCATATATTTCCGGTACAATAATTGGATCATATATTTCCGGACGACATTGGGTCGTCCGGGAAAACTTTGTGGATCTACTTAAAGAGTAGCCATACACACTCTTTTCATCCATATCCACCCATTCAAGTCTCTCTATCTCTATCTCTACAATCACACTATGAATCAACCAACAAATAATAGACCTATTAGTGAAGGTCGACAAGTCAGACTACAAGATTTTCCAGAGATCGATCGTGAATTCAGAAGAATGTGTTGGCTTCCTTTACTTTTGCTTGATAAGTTTTTTTTTCCCGCTCTCGTACATCAATTCTATTCCAACTTTGAATTCACTAATGAACAATTGGTGAGGTTTCAAATCTATGACAGGCAACACGAGTATACTCTTGAACAATTTGGTATGCTATTGGGCGTACCATTTGAAGGTAAAAATATCTATTTTTCCAGTGAAGACCTCGAAGCTCTTCCTCCGGATATTCCAAAATATGACATGGCCATACTTGTGTGTCGTATTACGGTTCCATTCAGAACCATAGAACGTTCAGGCATCCTTGACGAATACCTTCGTCCGGGAAATATTGATATAAGAAATGCACTTATTAGGAGTAATATGTACCACCGCGAACCAAACGTCACTCGATTGTCAATGACCGAAGCATGTCTTCACTGGTGCATAACTCACAACATCCAAGTAAATATTGCTCATTTGGTCACTTCCCGAATGAATCAACTTCGTTATGCAGAAACAAGACCTCATCTTCCGTACGGAGCATTTCTGAACCGTCTATTTACTAGTATTGGTGCGGTTGAAGGTCTGGTGGGACGACGTCCGATAGCCACGTTACCTATCGACCGGTCCTTCATTTCTGAAACATCGGCAGCATCGAGCTCAGGTTCTGAAAGTTTGTCCACTAAATCGGATGCTCGTAGTCATCCTCGTCGTCGTTATTAGTGTGTTTCAATACCAGTAACTTTGTAGTCGTGTGCTTGAAGTGTGTTTAATTCAGTAAGTGTGTTTAAATTTAGTAAGTGTGTTTAATTTTAGTCGTGTGCTTGAAGGATATGTAGGACGACGTCTGATAACTAAGTGTGTGTTTATTCCAGTAAGTGTGTTTAATTCAGTAAGTGTGTTTAATTCAGTAACTTTGTATTATATTAATTTAATGTTTGTCGTTTGTTGTGTTTAATTCAAAAAAATTCGTTTGTCTACTTAAATATTGCTCTTTATATATAATAACCGATTTATCTACTTACAATCCATTTTCATTCAAAACAAATGACAACAACATAACAATTTCATTCAACAGAACTAATACAACCGATACAAATACAAACAATACAAATACAAACGAGACACAAATACAAAAGATACAAATACAAACGATACAGAAATACAAACGATACAAATACAAACGAGACACAAATACAAACGATACAAATACAAACGATACAGAAATACAAACGATACAAATCCACCCAAGTTAACTAACTAACTTAACGGAAAGTTAAAAAAGTGTTTTCGTCTTCCAAAATCAAATAAAGAGAAATGCGATCAGAACGCCAACTTAGGGTTTCTTTTATACCGTTCCACTGATCGTCTGTACGAAGATATGTGGCGGACAATTCCGGAACACAGTCATCTTCATAAAACAAGACGTCCGTGTGTTCGAACAGAACTTTTTCTTTCAAAAAGGTTAAAAGCTCATCTAAACCAACGTCGAGAACGTCAATGTTTTTGAACGTAGCTTTTGAACCACGCGTATAATCGTAAACTTTCATTTCATTACGGAATTCACTTCCGTAATACACTTCGATTGAGACAATCATCGGCGAAAGGGTCACCATTTTGAGTTTGGAAGTGTGATAGTGCAGTTTAAGTATTGGATGTGTGTTAGATACGTGTTCAATATGTGTTGAGGACGAAGTATAAGTAGGCAAAATCGACCGTCGTCCCCAAAGGGTTTTCCAGACGACAAGTCGTCCCCAAAGGCTTTCCAAACGACAAAACGTCCGGGGAAAAAGCCCGCGAAAACTTTCTTCTTTTTGGAGCCAATTTTTTACGGTACAATAATTGGAGCTTATCTTTCCGGACGACATTCGGTCGTCCGGGAAAAGTTGGTCAAACATTCAGGAAAAAGCGAGCAGAAAAAGCAGAAATTTTTGTCGGTATGTGGCTTTTTGCGGACGACTTAAGTCGTCCGGGAAACCCCTGTCCGGAAAAATCGATTTTCTTGTAGTGATTATTACTACCTATTTTGTTCATGTTTGTATTGAACAACTACCTATTTTGTTCATGTTTGTATTGGTTCATTGGTTGAGTTGATAGATCGGGAAAATACATAAAAAGAATAAGTGTATTTAAATTTTGAATATATTTTGTAACAAAGTAAACGTTGAACTAACTTTTAATTTTAACCATCACTACTAAAAAAAGAACGGCTTTAAAAGTAGTTCCTATGCATAGATAGATGAATGGATGATAGATGAAAATGGTTATAGTAAAGTGGAAAATATATAGGTAATTAAATACGAGTAGTTAAGTTACTGGTCTATAGATCCTTCAAGGGGTGTCTTGTAGGCTTGTAGCCCGTTCAACACACGCACACACGTACGCGTACCAACACAACCCATTAACCAGTTTATTTAGTATTCGCAAGTTAAACCTACGGGTGATGATATACACACAACCAATTTTTACAAATACACAACCAAACATGCTTTACAGTGTTGTACTTTGATATCACTGCCCATAACGTAAAGACCTTGTTTATTATTTATTAAATTATCATACTCCAAGATAAATATAATTACGGATGATCTCATTAACTCATAATCACCAAACCCACTAAACTGTCCTATATCAAAACTGTCAGCTTTCTATATGTAAATCGAGCTGTTTATTTTTTAGTTGTTTATGGTCACTTGCAAGTCGCAACATACTTATCTTTAAAAAAAACATGGTGGGGCACACAAATGTACATTTTTTGTTTTTTTTTTTTGTTTTTTTTTTTTTTTTTACGAGGAACCCCACTATGGGCCAGAGCACATTGGCCCCCCCACCGCAGGTAAACCCCGGGTAAACGGCAAGCCAGCCCTCCACCGCTACCAGGTAAGGCATTCTCCAGTTTGGTCATTAAATGCGGGCACCCCTTAGGATTGAACCCGAGACCTCCCCTTCACTGAAAGTAATTTCTATAAGAATCGCAAATATGTTCATAAGTCTTTGTCATTTACTCCGTACTATATTAAAATACTTGCAAATCTGTGTACCATTTGATGGCTTAGTTTTTGGCCATCCACTTTTTATGTACATGAAGACAATATTGGGTGGTTTGCTTTAATTTGGCTGTGCTAGCTCTGGTTTTATTGAAATTTTATATGATGATTAACAAGTATTTGGGTCACGCGCTTCGTCGCTTTTGAGAAGTTTTTTGTTGTACATAACTATATGTTTTCGTTCATAACAACTTAACGCTAATAAACTAAACGAATCCAAGAAACAAAAGTGAAACATGCCTATGTATTGTTTAAGCAGCACGCGCACTAACCACCAAGCAACCTTGTATTTCTTGTACACGTAACAAATCAGTTATTATGTAACCTTTAAAAATTATCGATTTTTTAGCATATGCCGTGCTATTGAATACCCCTCAATTTGGATTTAATTACGACTTTAGGAAAATTAAACAGTGCTAATTAGATTTTCTCTAAATGAATATATTTATAGGAAAATTAAACAGTGCTAATTAGATTTTCTCTAAATGAATATATTTATAATACACGTAACAAATCAGTTACGGAGTATTATTTAACCTTTAAAAATTATCGATTTTTTAGCATATGTCGTGCTGTTGAATACCCCTCAATTTGGATTTAATTACGACTTTAGGAAAATTAAACAGTGCTAATTAGATTTTCTCTAAATGAATATATTTATAATTATAATTATAATTAGCTAGCATCAGACTGACATAAATTTAGTATGCATACACAAGTGAAAAGGGGTAGCATGTACCCAAACATCTGCCAATGGTAATTCTCAATTTATAGTTGACAAATTAATTGAGTGTCCAAACAAATTGAAACAACTGACATGCAAGTTGAATAGCTATATTTCAACTACTAAAAACTGAAGAAAAAATATATCCTGGAAAAAAACTTCCTTAATGAAAAATGATATGTAAAAAAGAAAAGGGCAACATTAAAAGAGTACTGAATATAGCACTCAACTTTTATTATTATCCTTTTTTGTCCTCATGATTAGAAACATTTCCTGTGCACAATCGAAGGGCCCGATTCATCGTATTCAGCCTTTGCAATCCACATCTGCCATGGCAAAATTGAAAAACATTATAGCAGTGTCTAAAATCAAGTAAGAATACAACGGTGGCAACTTTAACCCATATACGGGTCAATTTGAGTTATGTTTTATCTTTAACATGTCAAAGGGTAACAAAAAGGTTAAGTAAACTAAAAGTGCTGATGTGTCGGATCAAAAGTAGCCCATAGTCATCTTTATAGCATAGACCTTCTAAATCATTTTACTCAAGAAATTGAATTGATGTAATTTCTAAAATCATTGGTAAGCAATTTCAAAACCTTTGATAAAATGTTCTGCCTTAACCCAAAACACATACTTTGATAGTAGTTTAAAAGGAAAAGGGTCGAATGGGTCGAACGGGTCAAAAGACACCCAAAAGCGTGTCTTGTATGAAATATGCCGTAATTTAATTTAATCAAAAATTACATCATTGTTAAAGTAATATACATTTTTACATATTTTGCATACATACTACTAGCAACATGTGTATTTCAATCATTTGAGACCGAAAAGAAAACATAATTTTTTTTTTTAATTTAACTGTAAAATGTGAGTGAAGAATAAACCTGTTGGAAGGTGCTAAGAGATGCCAAAATTGACCCTCCAATCCAGACACTGTACTTCCTTTCAGGTGGGGCCACCACTTTAATCTTCATACTACTTGGGGCTAAAGCCGTAATTTCCTTACTCATTCGATCCGCAATACCAGGAAACATAGTGGTCCCACCACTAAGTACAATGTTCCCATACAAATCCTTCCTAATATCCACATCACATTTCATAATAGAATTATATGTCGTTTCATGAATCCCAGCAGATTCCATACCAATCATCGACGGCTGAAAAAGTACTTCCGGGCACCTAAACCGCTCAGCACCGATCGTAATTACCTGCCCGTCGGGCAACTCGAAGCTTTTTTCGACTGCAGAGCTAGTTTTAGATGTTTCTAGCTCTTGTTCGAAATCGAGTGCGATATAGGCGAGTTTTTCTTTCATGTCTCTTACGATTTCCCGTTCGGCGGTTGTGGTGAATGAGTAGCCTCGTTCGGTTAGGATTTTCATTAGTGCATCGGTTAGGTCACGGCCCGCGAGGTCGAGACGTAATATGGCGTGTGGAAGTGCGTACCCTTCATATATGGGAACTGTATGGCTTACACCGTCTCCAGAATCAAGAACAATACCTGCACAAGAAACCATTTGGATAATAACCGTTTCATAATTCGGGTCAAGTACAATATGTGGATTTGAGTTCTGGTGTATGATAAAAGATCAAATTGGTGCATTCAAAATGAAAGCTAAAAGGTAAATGGGTGAAACACAGGGTGTTGTTAGTAATTATAGCCTGCTAACAATAATTATGTTAAAAGAATATTATACTTAATCATTTCTTTTGTAATTATAATTATAATAATAATTAACATGTTAAGACATTATCACAGGATTTTCTGTTTCATATTAATGAATGCTCAGATAAGATGTGAGCAATGGGTAGAAATAAGTTTGAATTGGGTTGTATTTTGTCTTAAATAAGTAGGTCAAATGGGTCGCTAGCTAAAAGGTGAACAAATGGGTCCAAATGGGTCATCCTCCAAAATCTATTGTCAATTTAATGCACACAACCTCTTATTCAGAAATTTAGATTTTTATCGTGTACAGTAATTAATTATTTTTGTAATCTTGATTAATATAAAAATCTAATAACTGGGCGACGGAATTTGCAGGTTAGCCAAACCGTTTGACCCTTTACCCAAGCTGCCCAACCCGTTTATTTAACCACCTCTGCGACTTAGAAATAAACATATAACAAAGATTAAGAGCTAACCAGTAGTACGACCACTAGCATACAGAGACAGAACAGCTTGTATTGCAACATACATAGCAGGAGCATTAAACGTTTCAAACATAATCTGAGTCATTTTTTCACGATTAGCTTTTGGATTAAGTGGTGCTTCAGTAAGAAGAACAGGATGTTCCTCGGGGGCCACACGAAGTTCATTGTAGAACGTGTGATGCCAAATCTTTTCCATATCATCCCAGTTATTAACAATACCGTGCTCGATTGGGTATTTTAGGGTTAAAATACCACGTTTCGATTGAGCCTCGTCACCAACATATGCATCCTTTTGACCCATTCCAACCATTACTCCAGTGTGTCGAGGACGGCCCACAATACTCGGGAAAACGGCTCTTGGTGCATCGTCTCCAGCAAATCCAGCCTTAATAAGAGTAAACACAGAGTTAGCAAATGCAACTTTACTTAAATAACTATTAACTACAAGTAAACAATAAACTAATACCTTAACCATCCCAGTTCCATTGTCGCAAACAAGCGGTTGAATGTCTTCGTCTGCCATCTTAGCTCAATGACTGAAAAAAAAAAAAAAACACTGTATAATTAATCAAGAATAGGCATATATAAGTAGTTCAGAGTGATCTTAAATGTGGAAAATAAAGATTATATAACACCATTACATCAAGATCATAAGAAAAATACAGAATACTCAAGAATCAAAAAAGCAATCAAGTCAGCTGCACAAAGAAGATATAGCCACTCAGTCTTGTATGGTAGTAACATTTATGTGCTTTGTTTTCTGTGTACATTTTCTGAGATGCAAAAAGAATTGCATTTCAACCAGAAACAGTGTCAATGATTGGCCGGAGTATTTCTCTTTTCAGAATAATTACATAAGGTAACCTAAAAGTAAAATGATTATTTTTTTGAACGGCGATTTTTTTGGCATCAGTAGATCATTTATTTCAACGACCCTCATCATTTGCATGTAACACACACGTTTGGGCGGAAACCCGAACCTGATCGACGGTACCCGGGGAACACATCCATTCGGGCAGTGGTCCGGGTAGAGATCCGTGAACGAATCCGGTAAAACCTCTCTATAGGGTCAATATATACCGTCATTATTGGTGTTCAATTGGTTTAAAGAAAATCATGTCATCCCTAAGGATCGAACTCATGACCTCTCCCTATCTCATGACACGAAGTACATGGGAAAAACCGTTGGGCTATGCCTGCAAAATGGTTTTCAAAAAATTGAAAATAATGATCACTGATCATAATCTACCACGCTTTTACATTTTTCTTATAAGAGTAATTATACAAATCAGCTAAACATAAACAGTTGCCAAACAAGGTGTGTGTAACCATTTGTTGATTAGGTCTGGATCCAACGCACAAGGCTAATTACTAGTTTACTACTAATACACAGCCGTACTTTACGTCTCTCTCTCTCTATATATATATATATATGTATATATATACATACATACATACATACATACATACATACATACATACATTCATAAATATGTAGGTACATAAGTAGTAACAATTTAGATCTCCGTACATGAAATGAAAACAGCGAAAAATGAACTGGATCTCAAATCAATTTGACAATATGATAAGATCGTAATGTCAAATTACACAAAAAATTAAACAGATCAAATTGTTAATTAACGTCAAATCATATTACAGAAATGAGAAATAAACGCCATGCATAAAATTAGTTGAAACTAAATGTTGATAGAAACTGAAAGTGAGAGCAAAATGGATGGAGATATACCTGATGAAGAATTATAATTGTAATAATTAGATTGAATTAGGGAGAGAAATGAAGAAATAATTGAAAGAATTCTGTAAAGAAAGAATGTTGTTGTAGTTGAATTTGGCGTTAGGTGATATTGTTATTATTATTGTGTGGTAAAACGGGGGGAAAAACAGAGTCCAGTATAACGTAACTTGAAATTCGGGTGATCGCTACACCGTCCGTTTCCTTTTTCATCCTATTTTTTGGGGAAGTTATCCCACATCGGTCACGGACAAAAATAAATGTAGCTCAGGTAAGCGGTTTTACAAAGCGAGTTCGAGTCAAGCCCCCCATGTGTGTGCCGTTGTCGCCAGTGACGGATCCAGGAATCTGTAACACTGGGGGCGGAAATTTTGCAACAGTAATTATAATAAACCAACTTCACTATTAAAATCTGAAAAAAAGCTTAAATGCATAAGCAAAAGTAAAAAAAAATAAAAAAATACAATGTAATAACATTGACAAAATAGCTTAGAAATAGCCCCAATGATCCAAAAAGTGACAAAATCCTTCCAAAAAACTACACAAAATCTGCTTAAAAACTATCCAAAGCTACATTTTTTTATGGAAACACATTTTTTGAAAATGTTGAGACAAAGAATCATTGGGAAATACGATTTAAGAGAACATAAATATGTATTGAAGAAGATGGTTCCTTTGTTTTAAGTAAGTTTTCCATAGCTATCAAATTAACACCGTTTGATCAGTAAATAAAATGAAACAACTAAAATCAAGTTAAAGAACACATTCATTAATTGAATAACGAAACATCAGATATCATCAAAGTTTAGTAGTAACCAAATTTATAACAAGTGGCATAGAAAGTTTTAGCCCATAATTTAGATCATTATTGAATAATTTAGGCATTTAGCAGATTAGCAGCTAACCAAGTAGCATACAACATGGAGTATATAACTCGTGGACCAAAGTGGAACTAAAAAAGTGATTATCTATTTACCAATTACCTAATTTTAACATTATATTTCAGAATTATAAGAAAAATTGCAAACCCTAAATTAATCAATCAAAAATATTACCTTGTTTAATACCAAAGGAAGTAGTTGAGGTGAGACTTGAGAAACATATGTAGTATAAATAAACTGTGATCTTGAGATAGTAAGAATCAACATTTACATCTTCCTTGATTTGATAAAAAAAATGAATTTCATGTTAGACCATAGATAATGATAATTGTGACGTAGAGTGAATGAGGTGCACTTTTTGGGGCAAGTCAGTGACTGGACAATGGCAGGGAAATGAGGGGAGTTGTTATGGGGGCTTTTGTCAAAAGATGACAATGATGTGGCATTTTATTTTTGATTTTTTGTTTGGTTATTTTAATTATTTATTATTTATTAAATAAGATAAAATGTAACAACACTACATATATAAAAAAAAGTTACATTAATAAAAAATAAAAGTTACATTAAAAAAACTTTACATTAAAAAAAAATGTTACATAAAAAAAACGTTTCATGAATTAAAAAAAAATAAAAGACTAGTTTGTAGAACGAATGTTTGGTGGGAGGTTCCAAATATGAGTCGTTAAAACTTCACTTAGTTGATCGTGTATGTTTCGATCACGAATTTCCTTTTCTCGTGACCTTCGATCTTTGACTCTTCTCCTAATATTACGACGGGACCTGTTTTCGGGTTTATCTAACCATTTTTGTTCCCAAGTACTCAAGACAAAACCATTATCTTCTTGTATCATGTTGTACATAACAATGCAACTGTACATTATTCTTCTCATCTTGTTAACGCTCATAACTCGTGCCGGAGTTTTAAAAATTGCAAACCTACCTTGTAAAACACCAAATGTGCGCTCTACGTCCTTTCGAGCACTCACTTGAAATCTAGTAAATTTGACTCGTGGCTCATCAATAGGCGTCGAATATCCCTTTATTAAGGTTGTCCAATCAGGATATATCCAGTCCGCCAAGTAGTAACCAAAGGGATAGACGTGTATGTTTACTTCAAATGGAGACGGTGCAACCCTATCCTTTTTGAGTGAATCAAACAAAGGAGAATGATTCAACAAAATTATGTCGTTGTTTGAACCATCCATCCCAAAAAACGAATGCCATATCCACATATTGTATGAAGCAACCGCTTCAAGCATGATCGTAGAGTGACCATGATCACCTCAAGTATATTGACCTTTCCATGCAACGGGACAATTTTTCCAAGCCCAATGCATACAGTCAATACTACCCAACATTCCTTTAAAACCATGTTTCTCCTCGTGCGCCGAATACAACAGAGCAATGTCAGTTGCCGTCGGCTTCCGCAAATATTCTCGACTATATAAATCAATTATACACTTGCAAAAATTATTTAAGCAAACATATCCCCTTTTCTCCGCCATTTTTATATATTCATCAAAAATATCAGCGGATGTTCCATACGCCAATTGGCGTAACGCACAAGTTATTTTTTGAAACGTAGTAAAAACAAGACGTCCGAGTGCATCCGGTCGTTGTTGGAAAATTACAAAGTGTTTAGGAGCATTATTAGTATAAGAGTGATTGAGAATACCGTCTTTGATACGGAGAAATAAATGAATTCGCATCCGAAATCGTCTCTTGAAAATGCCGTGTGGATACGTTGGAGTTTGCGAAAAATAGTCGTTCCACAAATTAATACCCGCTTGTTCACGATCTCTATTAATAAAACGTCGTGGGTTTCGTTGCACTCGAGTTCTTCTAGGTGGGTTTTCTTCCAATTCGTCGGACGAGGTGCTATCGAATAGCAAATCGAGACTAGCGGCTAAAAAACTCCATTTTTTGTTGATAAAAACTAAAATGTATATGTTTATATAAACTGAATTAATAAGTAGAAAGTATGAGAAATGTGTGAAATGAATAATGAAAATTAAGATTAGATGTGTATGTATTTATATAGGAGGGGAAAAAAACATAAAACAGCCCAACGGTTAGGCTCCAACGGATATAATTCATCCACCAATCACAGCTTGACACCTACCCAAATCGCCCCTCCATCACCCTCGTGATCGGCCGACAAACGCCGGCTGACAAACGCCCATATCCGGTGTTTGTGGTGGCGTTTGTCGAGTCATGTGGAAGGCAAAGCGGCTGATTCCGCTGCGTTATCCATGGTCTTAGAGGTAAATGGTAATAGCCAACAGGCAAAAGAGAGTGAATATAGTGGATGTAGCTGTTAAGACACTTTATTTAATTTCAATTAATTAATAAGTAAACAAGTTGAGTTGGATTTTGTGGGGTTAAAGTGGGCTGAATATTTTTGATCGGGGTCAAACCTAAAAAATTACTATGATAATTTTCAGATCATGGGGGTCATATGACCCCATTTGTATCTCTTTGCCACCGCCCCTGGTTGTCGCTACAAAGAGATTGAGTCAGGCCTTCTTCTTACTCTTGGACTTATATATTGTACATGTTATTATACTATACGATTTATCAATTCTGTCACTATTAATAGTTTCTCATTTATTATTTATTACTATTTACTAGTTTTTGAGCCCGTGCATTGCACGGTTACTCAATCTGTTTGACGATTAGTTATATAAAACATAATTTTTTTCTCTCTAGAGATCTTGGTTCACAATAATGATATATAAATGAATAACGACACAATAATGAATATGTATCGTAAGTGGTCTTCTAATCACAAGTGGTAATTAATCTATATGGCTTGCTATAGAGTAAGGGGTTTTTTACATTTTTTTCTTAATTTGACTCTGTTTTCATTTGCCTTTTATCCTGGAGGGGTGTCTGATTCCATGTTTCCTAGACACAGATCAATTTTCAGATTAAGTGACAAATTAAATGACAAGTAAACAATAATTTTACTTACTAAATTAAGAGTTGTACATAAACAAACTATTAAGTGGTAAGTAAAAATGTATCTTAGATTAACATATGTATTGAATTAGTTACATATAGAATAGTTACACATGTGAACCAAAAGATAAAAGTAAAGATAAAGATAAGAACAAAACAAATTATATTTGACTTGTGAGTTGTTATAACTTATAAGGATAGATGTGTTCTACTATAATTAAGCATATTTTTCTTATTGATTAGTTACAACAATCTCTTAAAATTACCTGTACTAAATTGCTCTCATTTTTTTATTAATTTCTTTCTTCTCTAATATTGTTATTAATCATTTATTTAATGGATTTTAATCACAGTCACTGAGAATTTAACAAGTGTAAATTTCACTAGTCATTAACCCCTTAAAAATGGGTTTGTTGACAAATAAGCTAAACAAATCTCTTTTTTATATAAGTATATAGATATAGATTATTTATTATAAGTAAATTATATATATGGATGGTTCCTGGGCTTTACATCAGATTATACAAGTAGTCCTTATCTTTTAGAAGTTATATTGATCATCCCTAAATTATAAGAAAATGAACATCATTCATCCTGTTGTTAACATCATTTGAATTATCCGTTAAATCTAACAATTTACATTACATTAGAGATCCTTTCTATCTTCACTAAAAGCAATCTCCAATCGATTAGTATAGTAACATTTTGAAAACAAAATTAATTCTAAATTGAAATGCACAAATCTAAGTATATATATTTATATCATCATCAACAAACAAAAAACAACTACCAATAAACATATTTACTATTATTATCATTTATCATTCATTACTAAACTTACTTATTAATCAATTACTTTTAGATAAAGATATACATTAAAACTACATAGTATTAATCAGACTGTAACATTTTAGTTATATCACATAGTGTGGACCCCTGCCATTGACTCTAACATTGCTGGTCTAAAAAAAAAAGTTCGACTCTTTTGGTACCTTTACTTTCCCCAAAATAAAGCGCAATCAAAACAGTAAACTACCAACGAACCGGGATCAAATTCAATCGTAGATAACACATAAGGGCATATCAGAAGTTGTCTAATACGAGGAAAGGGTTGTTGGAGTGTGGAGACGTTTAAACAACAAGAAAACAGGTTCAGGTGATCAATACGGCGCATCTCGACATGGATGCGGTGCATTAATGCATCGTTTTATGCCGAAGGTTTTGGATGCGGGGCTTTTAACTGATATGGCGCATCAAACACGATAGATGTGGTGCATCACCATCTCGATGCGGCGCATCGAGAGCTGGAACTTGAGCCTGCAATCGTGGGAACCTATCTGGCACATCAAAGCAAGGTGATGAGGCGCATCACCTTTGAGATGCGGCCATCGACCTGGAATCAGCAAGTTGTTCAAGTTGATCAAGTGTGTTCCGAATTTTATTATCTAACCTTTTGCTTTAGGTGAAAAGTGGGTACTTTACACCTTGTATTAAGGCTGTGATCATGCTAATTCAAGGGTGTAAAAACAAGCTAGTTGGAAAACATGATGATTACTTGGCCATGTGAAGTTTCCTAACTAATCTTTGTTAGTGTTCTTGTTTCTCCTATAAATGGAGCTCTTTGTATCTCATTGTAACACACTACACACAAATTCTCAGTAATAAAACTATCTCTAGTTGGTTCGTGGACTAAAGCAATCACAACGATTGCATATAACCACGTTATATCTTGTGTCGTTCTTACATTTCGCATTTATATCTTTCGTTCATTAAGTGGGTTCGAGTGATCTTGATAGAATCACTACTCGGCTAGTAATCTTGTAGAATTACTAGCGTTGTTTGGGTCATAATATCCTAACAACTGGTATCTAGAGCACAAGGTTTCGTTAAGGGAACGATGGCGGAAGACGGGAAGTTTAGAATCGACCGATTCGATGGGAGAGACTTTGGCTTTTGGAAGATGCAAATTGAAGATTACTTGTATCAAAAGAAGCTACACTAACCCTTGTTAGAGACCAAGCCTGAAAGCATGGACGATGCCGATTGGACGCTTTTGGATCGTCAAGCTTTGGGTGGTATTCGTCTTTCACTTGCTAAGAACGTTGCATACAACGTTGTGAATGAGAAGACGACGTTTGCTTGCTTGAAAGCACTCTCTAACATGTATGAGAAACCTACAGCTGCAAATAAGGTATTTCTCATGCGTCAGTTGTTCAATACTAAGATGAAGGAAGGAACGAGTGCAACAGATTATATCAATGAATTTAATAATATCGTTTCAAGGCTTGAATAGGTAGAGATTAAGTTTGATGATGAACTAAAAGCACTTATCTTGCTTTCATCATTACCGAAAAGTTGGTCGGGTACGGTTACCGCGGTTAGTAGCTCTATGGGAACTACTAAGCTAGCGTTTAAAGCTATAAGGGATTTGATTCTTGGTGAAGATACTCGTAGGAGAAACTCGGGAGAATCAACGTCCGGTTCTTTGTTAAGTACCGACAACCGGGGTAGAAAATTTGAACGCGGTGCGAAGAAGGGTAGGAAGAAGTCTAAGAAGAGGTATCCATCGAAGGATAGAAGTGAAGTCGTTTGTTGAGGTTGCAATCAAAAGGGGCACTTTCAAAGGAATTGCAAAAATTATTCCGCGAAAGGTGTAAACTTGAAGGGGATAGTGATGATGCACTTTTGTGTAGTGTTGAAAATTCTATGGAGTCTTGGATTTTGGATTCGGGAGCTTCGTTTCATGCTACTCATGTCAAAAGCATTATGAAGAATTTTCGTTCATATCAAGGCAAGGTGAGATTGGCGGACAACAAGCAACTTAACATAGAGGGCATTGGAGATGTTGTTTTGAAGACTACTCTTGGTTCTAATTGGACTTTGAAGAACGTAAGGTACATTCCTAAATTGAAAAGGAAACTTATTTTGGCTGGTCAATTAGATGATGAAGGTAACGCGGTTACTTTTGAAAACCTCCAATGGAAGGTGGTTAAGGGTAGTTGTGTAGTGGCTCGTGGACATAAAAGGAGAACTCTTTATATGGTTGAAGTGTTTGATGAAGACACGGTGGTTGCTACGGTTAATGTTGAGTCCAAATCAACTCTTTGGAACCGAAGACTCGGGCATATGAGTGAGAAGGGTATGAAGATGCTTGTTTCGAGTTGGAGGATTCCAGATTTGAAAAAGGTAGAACTTGGGTTTTGCGAACCATGTGTCTATGGGAAGCAAAAGAAGGTGACTTTTAGGAAATCGGGGAATGCACCTAAGTTGGAGAAATTGGAGCTCGTTCATACGGATGTGTTTGGTCCAACCAATGTAGAATCACATGGAGGTTCTCGTTATTATGTCACCTTCATTGACGACTCCACTCGAAAGGTATGAGTTTATTTTCTTAAAGCTAAATCCGATGTGTTTAATACTTTTGTGAAGTGGAAAGCTATGGTTGAAAATGGAACTAACTTGAAAGTCAAGTGCTTGAAGTCGGATAATGGAGGAGAATATGGTAGTCTTGAATTTAAAGACCATTGTGCAAAGCTCGGTATTAGAATGTTGAAAACGGTACCGGAGACACCGCAACACAATGGGGTCGCTGAACGTATGAATCGTACGTTAAATGAAAGGGCTAAGAGTATGAGACTACATGCCGGTTTGCCTAAGATGTTTTGGGCGAATGCGGTTAATACGGCGGCTTATTTGATAAATAGGGGACCCGCAACACCGTTGGGTTTCCGAATTCCCGAGGAAGAATGGCAAGGTAAGAAGGTGAGTTATGGTCACCTTAGGATCTTTCGGTGTAATGCATATGTGAATACCGAAGATGTAGATAAAGACAAACTTGAAGCTAAGTCAAAGAAGTGTATTTTCATAGGCTACGGGTCGGATGAAATGGGTTATCGTTGTTGGGATAACGAGGCTAGAAAAGTAATTCGTTCTCGCGATGTTACTTTTGATGAAGATTCGGTCTATGGCAAACCGGAAACGGGGAGTCCTAAACCGAGTCAAGTTACTTTTGACGATGTTTCTATTGATGATCTTGCAGGTTCTAGTGGGAGTTTGGAAAAGAATGAATTGCCGAATGACGGTGAGGCGTCAAAAAATTCTAATGATGGGAATGATTCGGAAAGCGATGATGATTCCGAACATAGTGCGAGTTCTAGTGATGAGGAGGACACAAATGAAACCGGTCCAACCATTCCGGTTACTCCTATACCAAGACTATCACACCCCCAGTTAGGGCCTGGGCGAAATGTGACTTAATATCAAATAAATCAACATATTATAATATACGAGACCAATACTAAATGATAAAATAAACTTTATTAAGAGTACGCAGCGGAAAATGAAATGTCGTTACAATGATGGAAGTAACAATAATGTAAATGTTCAAATGCAAAAGTAAATAATCGATATCTCTTGATCCTATGTCCAAGTAGCATCACATAAGTAGTAAGTAAGAAATCTTGAATCAATCAGCACCTGAGACAAAACATGCTAAAGTATCAACCAAAAAGGTTGAGTGAAGTTAATAGGTTTAACAAATAAGTTTGACCGTTGTTTTAGACCACAACATTTAGTTTGTAAAGTTGATCTCCCGCAGGATCAAAACGTAGATCTCGCAGATCCAAAAGTTATGCCAATGCGTGATATTTAGACTAAACGTTCAAGTTTGCCCTAAAGACAAGTTGTAGTTTATACTTGTTGGTTTAATTTCATTATTAAAAAATACAAAGACTTAGTCAAATGTATCGGGGACGTTACTCCCGATAGGCCTACCCCAATAATTAAGCATGCATTCAACGAGCAATTAAAAATATCACTGTAGGGACTTAGTCGGACATAGCCGGGTATAGCATAGTTTAGTAGTTTGGTACTTGTGTCTAAGTTGTAAAATGTAAAAACAGCATGTGTCTCACCCCACTAAAAGTAAGTAAGTTTGCTAGAAATAAAGAGTGGGGCTATGAATTCACCTTAGTAAGTAGAGAGAGAGAGTTATTCCTCGGAATAGAAAGTTGGATGAGTGAGCAGAAAAGTCAACCTATTGACATTTAAGAGTAGTAAGTGTTTTTGCCCAAGTTTAAGTAGATGTTTAAGTATGATAGTATTGTAAGTATAGTTTGTTTTGCTAAGTTTCCTTTCCTAGTAAGTTTCTATTTTTAGAAAGTTTCCACTTTTAGTAGATTTCTTATCTTAGTAAGTTTCTATAACTAGAAAGTTTCTACTTTAAGAGTGTTTTCCATTTTAGGATACTTGCCGTATTAGATAAGCTTCCAATCACCTCTTTCCCTTCGAATGGCCATTTCAGGTCTAGGGGCTTAAGCTATAGGATCCTTTAAATCAGAAATCCAAACCCTTCCGCCTAGAGTCTCGTAGAAACCATTCGTCAAGAAAGTTCGAAGATCTATACATCTCTAATACATATCCCAAAATGTTTTATGTGTTATAATATAAGTAGTAGGTTATAGGTGTTAGTAATAGTAATGGTGTATACATGTTAATTAATAGTATAAGTAGTATTAGGGTTTCACTAATTAGGGTTAGTTAATTAAAGTAGTATTTTAATGATTAGGGTTTAGTGTTTTGAGGATCTAAATAATATGAATGTTAAGATCATGCACGAATATGATTATGAATATAAACATGAATTGAAAGAAAGATTTAAAAGTTTTAAGATTTTGGATCATACCTTGTTAATGATGATGAAGATTAACAAGAAACAAGAAGAAAACTTGGTGATGAAGATCAAATAACCCAAATAATGAAGAACACGGTTGAAGATCTTGATGAACACGAAGAATAAGCTTGAAGATCACTTGAAGATGGTGGTGGTGTGATGGTTGTGTTCTTGGCCGAATACCACAAGAGAGGGAGAGGGAGAGATTGTTTTTGAGAGAGGATTTGTCACGACCCTACTTTTTACGTTATCTTTCATCGTTAATTATTTAACGACCATTAACTGGTATTCGTGCTATGTCATTTCTATGGTCGATATTATTATATTAATAATAATATATTAATTATTAAGTGTTATGTGAATATTTGTATTCGTATTTTAAATTATACGTTTCTACGTATCGCGAATTTCTGTCCGGCGAATCATTTCGGTTTTTAAACCAACGGTCGCGTTTTTGGGATATTTAAATCCTAATTATTTTAAATATGATATTTTAAGATCATATAATTATATATAGTATTTATATTTATTTTTCGTCGCGCGTTTGTTATCTCTCCGGATTTTTAATCGCGTAAGTGCGTTTTCGCGTTTCGGGATTCGTTCGGGCTTTTGGGCCACAAGCAATTACACTTTTAGCAAGATTGGGCCATGGGGCCCACCCCATGACCCCCCATTCGGCCGACCATAAGGGGAGGGAGTATACTCCCCATTTTTTTTTTATTTTCCATCTCATTTACACATTACACAATTTTAATCTGAACCTAATTACCACTTTTGCTCTCCTTCCTCCCTTCCTTTTCTTTTTGGGCGACAACCAACACCACCAAACATCATCATCTTCATCAATTTTTCAAGCTTGGATCTAGAGATCGTTCATACAATCGGATTCCTCGTTCCGTTCTCTACGCGATTATACTAATTGTTTCTTGATTAGGGTATAAACCCTAACCCTAGAACTTTTAATTTTTATTTATTTTTATGTATTTTATGTTTATATTATTAGTATGATGATTATTAGTTGTTGTAATGTTGATTGTATGCGTAGAATTGCTCGATTGCATATTTTTCGGTTTGATAAAATTGGGACAGCAGCTTTTTCGTGTGTTTCTGATATTGTAACTGATGTTGATCATAAAATAAAGTATATAAGTGAGTTCCTGTCATCAAGATATTAATTTTAGACTCCGTATTCATGTCGTTTTGATTTCCGGAGCCCTAGATATGATCAAAGTGGTATTTTGTTAAGATTGAAATGTGATTTTGGTATGAACCAGGTTTGGTCCGACTTTGTGACCATAATTGGTGACTTTAGGGTGTTTTAGTGTGTTAGGACTGATGGTGGGGCAAACTTTCATGTTCGGGTCATCTCAATCCGAGCCACGAATTACCCGTTACGTCTAAAACACGTTTTTGATTGAATTGAAGTTCCAAGTAGTGTATTGGCTGTATATCACGACTTGTGGGCTGTTCATGGTGTGGTATTGAGTATACCAAAGTGTCGGGTGGTTTGATTAGGCGGAGATATATGTAAGGCTCGCCGAAAACCGACACCCGGGGCTCAGGATACGACCCGATGAACTTTTGATTTAAAACTTTTGACTAATTATGAAACTTATGATATAAATATTGGATTTCAATATCATTTAATTACTTATGATAAAAAAAGTAATTATGATTATTTACAACTTATGATATATATTTATTATATCAATTAATTAATATTTATGATTTAATTAACATTTTAATTAAACATATGATTAATAATACTTCATTATTAATGAAAAATACTTATGATAAGTATTAAACTTATATTATGAGATTACTATAATAAGACTTATAATAAGGATTAATTAATTATTTAATTATTATAAGCCTTAATTATTATTTAATTATAATTTAATTATTAAATACTTATGATTTAATAATTATAATTAGAAACTCATGATATGATTAATAATTCATTATTAATTAATAATAATTATGATATGATTTAAAATTTATTATTAATTAATAATATTTATATTATGAATAATATTTAATTAATTAATTAAATACTTATGTTATATTAATTATATCATTTAAACGTATATTAACTTTAATAATTCATTTTAATTTAATTAAACTTATGTTATGACATAATTAGACATATTTAACTTTAATAAACATTATAACTTATATTATTATTATAACTTACACTTTTAAAATTTACGTTGACCATGTTTGACTAAGGTTGACTTTTGAGTTGACTTTCGGTTAACTTTGACTTTCAGTTGACTTTTGTTGACTTTCTAATTAAGGAAACTTTCCTAACTTATAAACTTTCCTAAAATAGCAACTTTCTAAATTTAGAAACTTTCCAAAAATAGAAACTTTCCAAAAATAGAAACTTTCCAAAAATGGAAAACTGCTAAAAATAGAAATTTTCCAAAAATGGAAAACTGCTAAAAATAGAAACTTTCTAACAATAGAAAGTGTGTGTCCGTAAGCTATTCCGATCAAACCAATGCATATTGAGTACTGTTCTATGTCTACTTGCAACATGTACAATAGCTATCATACTAAGACTTGGCCTAAGTTAGTTATTTATATCGACCTGCTTTATTTATAGGTCGGCGTTGTGATCATTCCTGATCACTGTACTGCATTTGTTTTTCGCTTAATTGTGTTGGTTACTTCATTACTATTAAGGTGAGTTATAGTCCCGTTTTTACATACTTTTTAAAGTATATTTTTGGGATGTGATTACATGCATTTTATTTCACGTTTAGACACAAGTGACAATTAAATTTAAATTATTCATTGTGAGTTGGACAAAAATATTCTCTAGTCTGGTAACTGTAATCATTGGTTTCTACCGGTGAACGCGAATCCTATGGATAGATCTATCGGGTTTGACAACCCCATTTCGAGCTAGTCGCGCTAGCAATTTATAATCAGAATGTTTAGTACTTCGCATTTTGTTGTAGATACATTGTCCAGTGTATATTTTTATTGTGATTGGCAAGGGTAAATAAAGGGTTAAGTGGTTATCAGGTGGCTCATTGATAATGGAATAATGTTTAATGTTTTCTAATATTTTTAAATCTTGTGGTCTAAAGTTTATTCAATTATTTAAACCTATAATTCACTCAACCTTTGTGTTGACAGTTTACTCGCATGTTTTCACAGGTACTTGAGTTTATGTGATGCTTCCACTGTGTTTAGAAGAGTCTGCATGCATTTGGGCAGATTTTTATGAAACAATTTATGAAACTTTGGCTTGCATTAAGTTTTTGAATAATTATTACTTGTGGGTTGTTGACAATGTTTTGTGTCAACTTTGGATTATTAATATGTTGGGTTACTTTTAAACTACATATTTTGGTACGCTTCCCTTTTTAGGAAACTTTTGAAATAAAAGAATGCAATGTCGTTTGTTAAATTCATTTAAGTTCGATCAAGCTGTGGGACCAAGTGACGGAGCCGTTAAGTGTTTTAACGGGGCCATCACAGTTGGTATCAGAGCTCTGGTTGTAGGGAACTAGGCGGTCTTAATGTAGTCAACCCGTGGTTCTTAGGGTGCATTAGAGTCTAGTCTACAGCCCGACCTTTTTGCTATAGCATTATTATGCATTTCATTTCGTATGAGTTATATCATTAGCATTTATATCTTTTGGTATGTGGTTTGCGGTTTTACTGTTTGCAGATGTCGACTTCGAGCGATAACTCCGTTGCTGCTCCTGCTCCTCCGGCCACTGCCAGACGCCGTGCTGGTCAACCAGAGATCGATGACCCTGTTCACTACTACTTTTCCACCCTTACTCATATGAACAGGTCTTACAATGAAGTGACACGTATTAATGCTCTTAGTGATTGTATGCGTACTTTGCCACATAACGAGATGATGGATCAGATTCGAGCTAGTATGGATTCGTTTGTTAGCTTCAAGAATAATGTTGGGTTCGAGAATTGTAAGCATAACCGTGAAGTTGACGCTAGGTTCGAGGCTCTAGAGATCACAGTTCGTGGTTTGAAGGCAGAGTTGGAAGAAGTGAAAGGAAAGTTGCGGAAGTATGAGCCTCCTGCCGAGACTCATGCAGGCCGAGATTATCACACCCGCTCTAAGCAGATGTGATATGATGATTCATGATTGATAATTTATTTCATAAGACTTAATGTCCTTTCATACATACATTTTTGGATTATGTACGGCGTTTTACCGAGGATTTTATTAAGGTTTTGTTATGGGATGTTTTTCATTATGTATGGATGGTTATTTTTATGACATCTATTATCATTATCACATTTTATTTCTGATGTTGTAACTCTTGGCATGTTATATTATGCTTAATGTAGATCATGTATGTTAGGTGCTATGTATGTTGTATGATATTATCATAAAATATGTATGCATGTGGTGGTTATTTCTATAACAATCATAACTGTCATGTTATTACTCATAGTGGTTACTGACTATTATTTTAATGGTTAATCTTTTCGTGTTCGATCTATTCCTTTATAACACTGGTATTATTCTTAGTACTAACGGTTGTGTTATTCTGTTTTGAAGATCATGCCTCCTAGAGAGTCCAACGAAGCCCGTATCCAACGTCTTGTTACCGAAGGGATAGCTGCTGCTATGGCAGCGAATGCTAATGCAAATGCTAATGCGAACAACAATCAGGTGGGATGCTCCCATAAAACGTTCATGGCAAGTCGCCCACAGGAATTCAGTGGTACAGAAGGACCCATAGGACTTACCCGATGGTTCGAGAAAATCGAGTCTATTTTCAGGGTTAGTCGAGTCTGAGAGGAAGACAAGGTTAGTTTTGCTAGCTGCACTTTGAAGGATAGTGCATTGAAACGACCCGACCCAATCCATAGGGACGAATACAATAACATATGATTACATCGCGAGGCATTTGACCTCTATATGATACGTTATATAAACATTGCATTCTTTTGAAAAGATATACCATAAATGAATATTTAAAATTCAATGTTTTCGACATCTGATGATTTCTACATATAGACAATCACCGTAAATAACAGTTTACAAGAATACTTCCGTTGACAATGCAGTCAAAATAAATACACGGTGATGATTTTGTGAATGCAATGCTTCCTCGAATAAAACATGTATGACTCCATGCACATGGTTTCTCTAACATATATTCAAACAGCGGAAGACTTCTAGGAACCTGAGAATAAACATGCTTTAAACGTCAACATAAAGTTGGTGAGATATAGGTTTAATGCTAGCAGCGTTATAAATATAGACCACAAGATTTCATATACATAAACGTTTTAATAAAAATATTCTAAGTGGTTGAGCACTTGATAACCATACTTAACATTTAATCAACGTCGCATATTCCCTTTGGTATGAAATCTCACTACACTGTACCAAGTGTAGTCACCGAAACGAAGTACTGTGCAATCGTTGAATACTGGTCGTCCAGTCCGGTTGGGGTTGTCAGGCCCGATAGATCTATCAACAGGATTCGCGTTTACAATACCACATGTAAATAGTAGTTACCAAGCTACAGGGAAGTATGCCAGTGGTACAACTCAACGTAGAATATATTTTTTTATCACTTGTGTCCATAACGTAAATCATAAAATGCATGTATTCTCATCCCGAAATATTTAGAGTTTAAAAGTGGGACTATATACTCACTTTTGCCTTGAAGGTATTTAACTCGACTTGGTCTCCGATAGATATCACGAACCTAACCATATATATATATATATATAATATATCAACATATTTTCTTTTCAAGTAATCGTTACAAAAATATATATATACTTATAATACTTTTAATATTTTCTTAGTCCGTAGTTAGCAGTCCGATGTTAGTGGTCCACAATTAGTTGCTCAAAAAAATAAATAAAGACCCCATCGAATTCGTATTGATCAAAATTAATCTCGACCCATGGTACCATGTTGTCAAATGACGTGTTGCGTACATAAAGTACCGTGTTGTCAAATGACGTGTTGCGTACAATCATGAGGTCTTATGATTAATCTTCTCGTGTTGTTTACGGGTGGTCCTGAAATATATAAAATCAAATCATAAGTAATTATATATAAAATATCATATTAATTAGAAAAGATATGATTAATTTACTTTATCTCCAAATATTTTCGTAGCTAAACTAGCTTCGGATACCCAATCTTGTTTTAGTCGTAGTTTCTTCATTACAACTCCGTTTTTGTTGGTTCAACTTGCCACTTCCTTGGATCGAGTCAAATTTTAAGAATATGAACTGAAAATACCTTAGTTTGTATTCAAAATCACAGGTTATAGGTCAAACTCTGATAAAACTTATGAAAGTGATCATTTTCCATCATAAAAACAACATTTAATGATCATTTTTCTAAAAATACTTACACTTTGAGTTAAACCATGAAATTTTTATGTGTTAACATATTCATAAGAAATATCATTTTTCTTGAACATGAACTTCCAATTCAAAGTTCAAGATGGTTTTTAGTTATCCAACCCAAAACAGCCCCCGGTTGCACTCCGACGACGTAGATTCAGTTTTTAAGGTATTCTTTGTAAAACCAAGTTATATCTTGTTAAGTTAGCATATCATTATGATATATTACAGGTCTTGAAGTGTTTTAAAAGCTAAGTTAGAAGGATCTATTTAGTTTGCAAACAAGTTTGAAATCATTCAAACTATGTTCTTGTTGTTAAAATTTTACAACATAAAATAAGATAGCTATATTATTATGAATCGAACAAGATTATGAACAAGGTTACTACCTCAAGTTACTTGGACAAAGTTACTGTAAGAGATAAGAAAAAATCTTGGAATCAAAGAGTGGTGGAGTTAGATCAAAAGGTTGGAAGTATACTTCTTCAAATGGGTGGTTATTTTGATATGTTCTTGAAAGAGTTTTCTTATGGTGTTTAAGGCTTGTAATTGAAGCTAAATGATGGGGAAAATGCTTGGAGATGATCAATTATGAAGTTAGGAGTATTTTGAGAGAGAAATGAGGGTGTAGGTATGAGAAAATGGAGTGAAGAAATGGTGTTCATTCATAAAAATGTTTTTAGTTTATAAAGAAAGAAAAGGATTTTTAATTTTGTTTTCTTACTAATAATTCATGCTACTTGACAAATCCTAGTTACCTCATATCTAGGGCAGTAATAATGTTGATTAGGATGTTGATTTGATGTGTATATACCAATAGTAAATACATATAGAAGCTGGGTATGATACGGGTACATATACCCTAGATATACGTATAGAAATCTTGAGGAAACGGAATGAGAATTCAAATATAGCTATCTTTTGTGAATATACTTATATTGTTTTATGTATTTAAGTTCTTAAAAAGTGATTAAATACATTATATATACGATACATGTATAAGCATTATAGGTTATAAGTATATATATCAAAGTGTAACAACCCAACCCAATATACTGTGATGACCCGGGAATTTCCGATCTAATTTAAACTTTAATCTTTATATGTTTCCGACACGATAAGCAAAAATCTGTAATGTTGAGTCTCGAAAGTTTTAAAATCTATATTCATGTCATCAATTACCATTTGACCATGCCTGACGATTCACGAACAGTTATGTGTATATAGATATGTATATACAATATATACTCATTAATTGAAAACATTAACAAGGTGTTAAATATGTAATACTTTATATGAACGAAATTTGTTCAATATAGTTATTGACAGAATTAAAAGATAATATCATATGATTTAATTATCAGAATTATGATTACGAGTCTCTGTTATGAGGCCCACGTTGATTCGAGGAATCGTTTCTTTTTAACGGTATTCGGAATAATTAGTAAAGTAATTTACAAGTAAGAACAAAGTGTCACTTAACGAGAGTTAGACAAAAGTTAGTGGAGATTTCTGTTTGATCTCTAATTCGTATTTTACAATAATTGCCCCGTGACTCTTGATAAGATAAATTAATTAACTTTCCTATTATGTATTTTGAAAGCGAAATTAGGGAATCTAGATAAATTAGAAAATAAATATTGACAAGTTAAATAGATCGACATTTTACATTAAGATGATTCCTTACGTTTGATTTTCCTTTAGACTTAACCCTACGAGTCATGATTAAAAATGGAAATTTAAAATCTTGAAACCTGATATGATTCATATATGATTGTACCTTCTTTAACGAAAATGCCTTTTTGATATAATAGACTTGTATTATTAAAAACGTCTTATGACATAAACAACTTCTATTATTATAACCTTTGTAATAAAATGAATTTTTGAATATAAAATAATTTGGTTATTAAAACGTCATATGAGCGTTTGTAGATAAAGGAACTATATTAATTTTAGAACTTTAAAAATACAAATGTTACAAAATAGTAATTTTTAATATTTAAACGATTTCTCAATATATAAGTTTTTGAATGACATTAGTTTTGAAAAATTATATTAAGTAAATAAGTTCATATATATATATTTTGAAATGAAAATATAAATATATATAACTTAGTCATAAAACGTCCTGATTTAAAGTAATATATTTTGATAAACAACGAGTCACTGATTTATAGAAGTAAATGACCACAACGCTCAATTTTATAAGTTACATTTTTTATAAGATAATTTTTTGATGAGTAAGTCAAATTATTAATAAGGGTACACGTCGCGTAACGTAAAAGGCTAGTTTTCTAAACGTATGAAAGTCCGCTCGAAAAACCGAAAGCGGTACATGAGTCGTGAGACCACGACAGTGTCATTTTTGTAAAAATTATATTTTTACCATGAGCGTAAATATAATATAATATTTAATTAATTCTAAAGATTAAATATATTATATATTAAATATTATTATTAATCGTCGGCAGCCTAAATTATTTGAGTGAGAGCTGGAGCTCCGTATTTTGCGGAGCCTTGTACCTAAATGTCACCGCAAGTGCGGAGGAAATGGACCCAAACAAGTAATATAAATGATCCAATTTTTTGATTCAATTGTTACACCATTCCATCCATTTCTATATACTCCGTAAGATTTAGTTATTTATTTATTTATTATTATTATTATTATTATTATTATTATTATTATTATTATTGTTATTATTATTAATAAAGATTATTATTATTAATCCTAATATTATTATTAGTAGTATTAGTATTATTATTAGTAGTATTATACATAAAATACTACGATGAGATCAGGAGCGCATTATTTTCAAAACGAGTTTTTCGAGTGGGATAGGGCTAAGGAAGTTATGAGTTATAACTATGGAGGTGATGGGTATGGTTCGTGGGTATGCTCGTAAGGTCAAACTAGTGTTTATCATCTCCGTTGCGTCTACGTATTTTCCTGCAATATTGAATCTCAATATTGATACGTGAGTACTCATAATTTAATTTTTACATACTTAAAAGTGTATCCCTGACTAGTGCTCAAGAAAATAGGATCACGCATGCTTGTATTTTTGATACTGCCCTTAGAAGTTATGTTGAATCTTGAATTAGTTAACCCTACGGTTGAGATAAGGTATAAGATATGCATGTCCTTGGAAAGCTAGCGAAAAACTATAAACTTTTCATTTAGATATCGAATGGATTCGATGAACGGATTATGAAATGTCCCGTTCTTATTGATTAAAAACGTTCCATATTAATTGATTTCGTTGCGAGGTTTTGACCTCTATATGAGACGTTTTTCAAAGACTGCATTCATTTTTAAACAAACCATAACCTTTATTTCATCAATAAAGGTTTAAAAAGCTTTACGTAGATTATCAAATAATGATAATCTAATATATCCTGTTTACACACGACCATTACATAATGGTTTACAATACAAATATGTTACAACAAAATAAGTTTCTTGAATGCAGTTTTTACACAATATCATACAAGCATGGACTCCAAATCTTGTCCTTATTTAAGTATGCGACAGCGGAAGTTCTTAATAATCACCTGAGAATAAACATGCTTAAAACGTCAACAAAAATGTTGGTGAGTTATAGGTTTAACCTATATATATCAAATCGTAACAATAGACCACAAGATTTCATATTTCAATACACATCCCATACATAGAGATAAAAATCATTCATATGGTGAACACCTGGTAACCGACAATAACAAGATGCATATATAAGAATATCCCCATCATTCCGGGACACCCTTCGGATATGATATAAATTTCGAAGTACTAAAGCATCCGGTACTTTGGATGGGGTTTGTTAGGCCCAATAGATCTATCTTTAGGATTCGCGTCAATTAGGGTGTCTGTTCCCTAATTCTTAGATTACCAGACTTAATAAAAAGGGGCATATTCGATTTCGATAATTCAACCATAGAATGTAGTTTCACGTACTTGTGTCTATTTTGTAAAACATTTATAAAACCTGCATGTATTCTCATCCCAAAAATATTAGATTTTAAAAGTGGGACTATAACTCACTTTCACAGATTTTTACTTCGTCGGGAAGTAAGACTTGGCCACTGGTTGATTCACGAACCTATAACAATATATACATATATATCAAAGTATGTTCAAAATATATTTACAAAACTTTTAATATATTTTGATGTTTTAAGTTTATTAAGTCAGCTGTCCTCGTTAGTAACCTACAACTAGTTGTCCACAGTTAGATGTACAGAAATAAATCGATAAATATTATCTTGAATCAATCCACGACCCAGTGTATACGTATCTCAGTATTGATCACAACTCAAACTATATATATTTTGGAATCAACCTCAACCCTGTATAGCTAACTCCAACATTCACATATAGAGTGTCTATGGTTGTTCCGAAATATATATAGATGTGTCGACATGATAGGTCGAAACATTGTATACGTGTCTATGGTATCTCAAGATTATATAATATATAATACAAGTTGATTAAGTTATGGTTGGAATAGATTTGTTACCAATTTTCACGTAGCTAAAATGAGAAAAATTATCCAATCTTGTTTTACCCATAACTTCTTCATTTTAAATCCGTTTTGAGTGAATCAAATTGCTATGGTTTCATATTGAACTCTATTTTATGAATCTAAACAAAAAAAGTATAGGTTTCTAGTCGGAAAAATAAGTTACAAGTCGTTTTTGTAAAGGTAGTCATTTCAGTCGAAAGAACGACGTCTAGATGACCATTTTAGAAAACATACTTCCACTTTGAGTTTAACCATAATTTTTGGATATAGTTTCATGTTCATAATAAAACTCTTTTTCTCAGAATAACAACTTTTAAATCAAAGTTTATCATAGTTTTTAATTAACTAACCCAAAACAGCCCGCGGTGTTACTACGACGGCGTAAATCCGGTTTTACGGTGTTTTTCGTGTTTCCAGGTTTTAAATCATTAAGTTAGCATATCATATAGATATATAACATGTGTTTAGTTGATTTTAAAAGTCAAGTTAGAAGGATTAACTTTTGTTTGCGAACAAGTTTAGAATTAACTAAACTATGTTCTAGTGATTACAAGTTTAAACCTTCGAATAAGATAGCTTTATATGTATGAATCGAATGATGTTATGAACATCATTACTACCTTAAGTTCCTTGGATGAACCTACTGGAAAAGAGAAAAATGGATCTAGCTTCAATGGATCCTTGGATGGCTCAAAGTTCTTGAAGCAAAATCATGACACGAAAACAAGTTCAAGTAAGATCATCACTTGAAATAAGATTGTTATAGTTATAGAAATTGAACCAAAGTTTGAATATGATTATTACCTTGTATTAGAATGATAACCTACTGTAAGAAACAAAGATTTCTTGAGGTTGGATGATCACCTTACAAGATTGGAAGTGAGCTAGCAAACTTGAAAGTATTCTTGATTTTATGAAACTAGAACTTTTGGAATTTATGAAGAACACTTAGAACTTGAAGATAGAACTTGAGAGAGTTCAATTAGATGAAGAAAATTGAAGAATGAAAGTGTTTGTAGGTGTTTTTGGTCGTTGGTGTATGGATTAGATATAAAGGATATGTAATTTTGTTTTCATGTAAATAAGTCATGAATGATTACTCATATTTTTGTAATCTTATGAGATATTTCATGCTAGTTTCCAAATGATGGTTCCCACATATGTTAGGTGACTCACATGGGCTGCTAAGAGCTGATCATTGGAGTGTATATACCAATAGTACATACATCTAAAAGCTGTGTATTGTACGAGTACGAATATGGGTGCATACGAGTAGAATTGTTGATGAAACTGAACGAGAATGTAATTGTAAGCATTTTTGTTAAGTAGAAGTATTTTGATAAGTGTATTGAAGTCTTTCAAAAGTGTATAAATACATATTAAAACACTACATGTATATACATTTTAACTGAGTCGTTAAGTCATCGTTAGTCGTTACATGTAAGTGTTGTTTTGAAACCTTTAGGTTAACGATCTTGTTAAATGTTGTTAACCCAATGTTTATAATAACAAAAGAGATTTTAAATTATTATATTATCATGATATTATGATGTACGAATATCTCTTAATATGATATATATACATTAAATGTCGTTACAACGATAAACGTTACATATATGTCTCGTTTCAAAATCATTAAGTTAGTAGTCTTGTTTTTACATATGTAGTTCATTGTTAATATAATTAATGATATGTTTACTTATCATAATATCATGTTAACTATATATATAACCATATATATGTCATCATATAGTTTTTTTACAAGTTTTAACGTTCGTGAATCACCGGTCAACTTGGGTGGTCAATTGTCTATATGAAACCTATTTCAATTAATCAAGTCTTAACAAGTTTGATTGCTTAACATGTTGGAAACATTTAATCATGTAAACATCAATCTCAATTAATATATATAAACATGGAAAAGTTCGGGTCACTACAGTACCTACCCGTTAAATAAATTTCGTCCCGAAATTTTAAGCTGTTGAAGGTGTCGACGAATCTTCTGGAAATAGATGCGGGTATTTCTTCTTCATCTGATCTTCACGCTCCCAGGTGAACTCGGGTCCTCTACGAGCATTCCATCGAACCTTAACAATTGGTATCTTGTTTTGCTTAAGTCTTTTAACCCCACGATCCATTATTTCGACGGGTTCTTCGATGAATTGGAGTTTTTCGTTGATTTGGATTTCATCTAACGGAATAGTGAGATCTTCTTTAGCAAAACATTTCTTCAAATTCGAGACGTGGAAAGTGTTATGTACAGCCGCGAGTTGTTGAGGTAACTCAAGTCGGTAAGCTACTGGTCCGACACGATCAATAATCTTGAATGGTCCAATATACCTTGGATTTAATTTCCCTCGTTTACCAAATCGAACAACGCCTTTCCAAGGTGAAACTTTAAGCATGACCATCTCTCCAATTTCAAATTCTATATCTTTTCTTTTAATGTCAGCGTAGCTCTTTTGTCGACTTTGGGCGGTTTTCAACCGTTGTTGAATTTGGATGATCTTCTCGGTAGTTTCTTGTATAATCTCCGGACCCGTAATCTGTCTATCCCCCACCTCACTCCAACAAATCGGAGACCTGCACTTTCTACCATAAAGTGCTTCAAACGGCGCCATCTCAATGCTTGAATGGTAGCTGTTGTTGTAGGAAAATTCTGCTAACGGTAGATGTCGATCCCAACTGTTTCCGAAATCAATAACACATGCTCGTAGCATGTCTTCAAGCGTTTGTATCGTCCTTTCGCTCTGCCCATCAGTTTGTGGATGATAGGCAGTACTCATGTCTAGACGAGTTCCTAATGCTTGCTGTAATGTCTGCCAGAATCTTGAAATAAATCTGCCATCCCTATCAGAGATAATAGAGATTGGTATTCCATGTCTGGAGATGACTTCCTTCAAATACAGTCGTGCTAACTTCTCCATCTTGTCATCTTCTCTTATTGGTAGGAAGTGTGCTGATTTGGTGAGACGATCAACTATTACCCAAATAGTATCAAAACCACTTGCAGTCCTTGGCAATTTAGTGATGAAATCCATGGTAATGTTTTCCCATTTCCATTCCGGGATTTCGGGTTGTTGAAGTAGACCTGATGGTTTCTGATGCTCAGCTTTGACCTTAGAACACGTCAAACATTCTCCTACGTATTTAGCAACATCGGCTTTCATACCCGGCCACCAAAAATGTTTCTTGAGATCCTTGTACATCTTCCCCGTTCCAGGATGTATTGAGTATCTGGTTTTTTGAGCTTCTCTAAGTACCATTTCTCTCATATCTCCAAATTTTGGTACCCAAATCCTTTCAGCCCTATACCGGGTTCCGTCTTCCCGAATATTAAGATGCTTCTCCGATCCTTTGGGTATTTCATCCTTTAAATTTCCCTCTTTTAAAACTCCTTGTTGCGCCTCCTTTATTTGAGTAGTAATGTTATTATGAATCATTATATTCATAGATTTTACTCGAATGGGTTCTCTATCCTTCCTGCTCAAGGCATCGGCTACCACATTTGCCTTCCCCGGGTGGTAACGAATCTCAAAATCGTAATCATTCAATAATTCAATCCACCTACGCTGCCTCATATTCAGTTGTTTCTGATTAAATATGTGTTGAAGACTTTTGTGGTCGGTATATATAATACTTTTGACCCCATATAAGTAGTGCCTCCAAGTCTTTAATGCAAAAACAACCGCGCCTAATTCCAAATCATGCGTCGTATAATTTTGTTCGTGAATCTTCAATTGTCTAGACGCATAAGCAATCACCTTCGTTCGTTGCATTAATACACAACCGAGACCTTGCTTTGATGCATCACAATAAATCACAAAATCATCATTCCCTTCAGGCAATGACAATATAGGTGCCGTAGTTAGCTTTTTCTTCAATAACTGAAACGCTTTCTCTTGTTCATCATTCCATTCAAATTTCTTCCCTTTATGCGTTAATGCAGTCAAGGGTTTTGCTATTCTGGAAAAGTCTTGGATGAACCTTCTGTAGTAACCAGCTAGTCCTAAAAACTGGCGTATGTGTTTCGGAGTTTTCGGGGTTTCCCACTTTTCAACAGTTTCTATCTTTGCCGGATCCACCTTAATACCTTCTTTGTTCACTATGTGACCGAGGAATTGAACTTCTTCCAACCAAAATGCACACTTTGAAAACTTAGCGTACAATTCTTCCTTCCTCAATACTTCTAACACCTTTCTCAAATGTTCACCGTGTTCTTGGTCATTCTTTGAGTAAATAAGTATGTCATCAATGAAAACAATGACAAACTTGTCAAGGTATGGTCCACACACTCGGTTCATAAGGTCCATGAACACAGCTGGTGCATTAGTTAAACCAAACGGCATGACCATAAACTCGTAATGACCGTAACGTGTTCTGAAAGCAGTCTTTGGAATATCATCTTCTTTCACCCGCATTTGATGATACCCGGAACGTAAGTCAATCTTTGAATAAACAGACGAGCCTTGTAGTTGATCAAATAAGTCGTCGATTCTCGGTAGTGGGTAGCGGTTCTTGATGGTAAGTTTGTTCAACTCTCGGTAGTCGATACACAACCTGAATGTACCATCTTTCTTCTTGACAAACAAAACAGGAGCTCCCCACGGTGATGTGCTTGGTCGAATGAAACCACGCTCTAAAAGTTCTTGTAATTGGCTTTGCAGTTCTTTCATCTCACTGGGTGCGAGTCTGTAAGGAGCACGAGCTATTGGTGCAGCTCCTGGTACAAGATCTATTTGAAATTCAACGGATCGATGTGGGGGTAATCCCGGTAATTCTTTCGGAAATACATCGGGAAATTCTTTTGCAATGGGAACATCATTGATGCTCTTTTCTTCAGTTTGTACTTTCTCGACGTGTGCTAGAACAGCATAGCAACCTTTTCTTATTAGTTTTTGTGCCTTCAAATTACTAATAAGATGTAGCTTCGTGTTGCCCTTTTCTCCGTACACCATTAAGGGTTTTCCTTTTTCTCGTATAATGCGAATTGCATTTTTGTAACAAACAATCTCCGCTTTCACTTCTTTCAACCAGTCCATACCGATTATCACATCAAAACTCCCTAACTCTACTGGTATCAAATCAATCTTAAATGTTTCGCTAACCAGTTTAATTTCTCGATTCCGACATATATTATCTGCTGAAATTAATTTACCATTTGCTAATTCGAGTAAAAATTTACTATCCAAAGGCGTCAATGGACAACTTAATTTAGCACAAAAATCTCTACTCATATAGCTTCTATCCGCACCCGAATCAAATAAAACGTAAGCAGATTTATTGTCAATAAGAAACATACCCGTAACAAGCTCCGGGTCTTCCTGTGCCTCTACCGCATTAATATTGAAAACTCTTCCACGGCCTTGTCCATTCGTGTTCTCCTGGTTCGGGCAATTTCTAATAATGTGGCCTGGTTTTCCACATTTATAACAAACTACATTGGCATAACTTGCTCCGACACTACTTGCTCCGCCATTACTCGTTCCGACACCATTTGTTCCTTTCGTTCTATTAACCCCTGGTCCGTAGACCTCACACTTCGCCGCGCTATGACCATTTCTTTTACACTTGTTGCAAAATTTGGTGCAGAACCCCGAGTGATTCTTTTCACACCTTTGGCATAGTTGCTTCTGATTGTTGTTGTTGTTGCGGTTATTATTGTTGTTGGGATGATTGTTGTAGTTGCTGTTGTTGTTGTTGTTGTTGTTGTTGGGCCGTTTGTTGTAGTTGCGATTGATGTTGCGATTGTTGGGATAATTGTTGCGATTATTGTTGTAATTGCTGTTGTTGTTGTATTGGTGATTCTTATCACCGTTTTCCTCCCACTTTCTTTTGACTTGCTTCACATTGGCCTCTTCAGCAGTCTGTTCTTTAATTCTTTCTTCAATCTGGTTCACTAGTTTGTGAGCCATTCTACATGCCTGTTGTATGGAGGCGGGCTCGTGTGAACTTATATCTTCTTGGATTCTTTCCGGTAATCCTTTCACAAACGCGTCGATCTTCTCTTCCTCATCTTCGAATGCTCCCGGACACAATAGGCACAATTCTGTGAATCGTCTTTTGTACGTGGTAATATCAAATCCTTGGGTTCGTAACCCTCTAAGTTCTGTCTTGAGCTTATTGACCTCGGTTCTGGGACGGTACTTCTCGTTCATCAAGTGCTTGAATGCTGACGTAGTGCGTACGCATCATCTTGTCCCACTTGCTCTAGATAGGTATTCCACCATGTTAACGCAGAACCTGTGAAGGTATGCGTAGCGTACTTCACTTTGTCCTCTTCAGTACACTTACTTATGGCAAACACCGATTCAACCTTCTCGGTCCACCGTTTCAATCCGATCGATCCTTCGGTTCCATCAAATTCCAAAGGTTTGCAGGCAGTGAATTCTTTGTAGGTGCATCCTACACGATTTCCTGTACTGCTAGATCCAAGGTTATTGTTGGTATGTAGCGCAGCCTGTACTGCGGCTATGTTTGAAGCTAGAAAAGTACGGAATTCCTCTTCATTCATATTCACGGTGTGTCGAGTAGTCGGTGCCATTTCCTTCAAAATAGTTAAATGGAACAAGTTAATCATACAGAATATTAAGAGTAGTTAATAGTATTTCGTAGCATAATATGAACTCATTTATAAAAGCTTTTTCTTCATATTAGCGTTTTATAAGTTTAAATTCGGGTAGTACCTACCCGTTAAGTTCATACTTAGTAGCTAATATACAATTCAACTACTACAATTCTATATGAAAAACTGATTATAATAATATTTCGCGTTCAAACTTTTATACAATATTTTACAAACTTACAATACCGCTTATTTTACATAAAGCATGAAATATAGCACACAATAACTTTGATACAAGATAGTTGTGAAGACAATTCTAGCTAGTACACAAGTCGTTCAGCAAAGGCAATAAATACACGTAATTCATACGTCCAGAAACAAGTCATGCATTCTGGTTTTACTAGGACTACTTCCCATCCTTGGTCTTGTGCAACATAACCGTTATGGCCGTTGATAAGACAGCGTGTTGTAACGTCATCAAAGGGACGAGGGTTACGTAATGTCCAACAGTCCCGTAATAATCTAAAAACCTCATTTCTTACCCCAATTACCGACTCCGTCACTTGTGGAAACGTTTTGTTTAATAGTTGTAGCCCGATGTTCTTGTTCTCACTTTGGTGAGAAGCGAACATTACTAATCCGTAAGCATAACATGCTTCTTTATGTTGCATGTTAGCCGCTTTTTCTAAATCACGAAGTCCAATATTCGGATATATTGAGTCAAAATAATTTCTTAATCCGTTGCGTAAAATAGCATTTGGGTTCCCCGCAATATATGCGTCAAAGTAAACACATCGTAACTTATGGGTTTCCCAATGTGATATCCCCCATCTTTCAAACGAAAGTCTCTTATAAACCAAGACATTCTTGGAACGTTCTTCGAATGTCTTACAAACTGATCTCGCCTTAAATAGTTGTGCCGAAGAATTCTGGCCGACTCTAGACAAGATTTCATCAATCATGTCTCCGGGTAGGTCTCTTAAAATATTGGGTTGTCTATCCATTTTGTGTTTTTAAACTGTAAAATAGACAAGAGTTAGATTCATAAAAAAAATACTTATTAATACAAGCAATTTTTTACATATATCATAAAGCATAAGGACACTATATTCCATATATTACACCACACGAATACAACTATCTTATTCCGACTCGCTCGTTTCTTCTTCTTCGGTTTTGGTTCGTTTTGCCAAGTTTCTAGGGATATATGATGTTCCCCTAATACGAGCCGTCGTTGTCCACATTGGTTTAGAAAAACCTGGTGGTTTAGAGGTTCCCGGGTCATTGTTACAACTTAAGGACTTCGGGGGTTGACGATACATATAAAGTTCATCGGGGTTGGAATTAGATTTCTCTATTTTTATGCCCTTTCCCTTATTATTTTCTTTTGCCTTTTTAAATTCAGTTGGGGTAATTTCTATAACATCATCGGAATTCTCGTCGAAATCCGATTCATCGGAGAATTGGTAATCCTCCCAATATTTTGCTTCCTTGGCGGAAACACCATTGACCATAATTAACTTTGGTCGGTTGGTTGAGGATTTTCTTTTACTTAACCGTTTTATTATTTCCCCCACCGGTTCTATTTCTTCATCCGGTTCCGATTCTTCTTCCGGTTCCGATTCTTCTTCCGGTTCCGACTCTTCTTCCGGTTCCTCTTCGGGAACTTGTGAATCAGTCCACAAATCATTCCAATTTACATTTGACTCTTCATTATTATTAGGTGAGTCAATGGGACTTGTTCTAGAGGTAGACATCTATCACATAATATCAAACACGTTAAGAGATTAATATATCACATAATATTCATATGTTAAAAATATATAGTTTCCAACAAAAATGTTAAGCAATCATTTTTAAAGAAAACACGGTCGAAGTCCAGACTCACTAATGCATCCTAACAAACTCGATAAGACACACTAATGCAAATTTTCTGGTTCTCTAAGACCAACGCTCGGATACCAACTGAAATGTCCCGTTCTTATTGATTAAAAACGTTCCATATTAATTGATTTCGTTGCGAGGTTTTGACCTCTATATGAGACGTTTTTCAAAGACTGCATTCATTTTTAAACAAACCATAACCTTTATTTCATCAATAAAGGTTTAAAAAGCTTTACGTAGATTATCAAATAATGATAATCTAATATATCCTGTTTACACACGACCATTACATAATGGTTTACAATACAAATATGTTACAACAAAATAAGTTTCTTGAATGCAGTTTTTACACAATATCATACAAGCATGGACTCCAAATCTTGTCCTTATTTAAGTATGCGACAGCGGAAGCTCTTAATAATCACCTGAGAATAAACATGCTTAAAACGTCAACAAAAATGTTGGTGAGTTATAGGTTTAACCTATATATATCAAATCGTAACAATAGACCACAAGATTTCATATTTCAATACACATCCCATACATAGAGATAAAAATCATTCATATGGTGAACACCTGGTAACCGACAATAACAAGATGCATATATAAGAATATCCCCATCATTCCGGGACACCCTTCGGATATGATATAAATTTCGAAGTACTAAAGCATCCGGTACTTTGGATGGGGTTTGTTAGGCCCAATAGATCTATCTTTAGGATTCGCGTCAATTAGGGTGTCTGTTCCCTAATTCTTAGATTACCAGACTTAATAAAAAGGGGCATATTCGATTTCGATAATTCAACCATAGAATGTAGTTTCACGTACTTGTGTCTATTTTGTAAAACATTTATAAAACCTGCATGTATTCTCATCCCAAAAATATTAGATTTTAAAAGTGGGACTATAACTCACTTTCACAGATTTTTACTTCGTCGGGAAGTAAGACTTGGCCACTGGTTGATTCACGAACCTATAACAATATATACATATATATCAAAGTATGTTCAAAATATATTTACAAAACTTTTAATATATTTTGATGTTTTAAGTTTATTAAGTCAGCTGTCCTCGTTAGTAACCTACAACTAGTTGTCCACAGTTAGATGTACAGAAATAAATCGATAAATATTATCTTGAATCAATCCACGACCCAGTGTATACGTATCTCAGTATTGATCACAACTCAAACTATATATATTTTGGAATCAACCTCAACCCTGTATAGCTAACTCCAACATTCACATATAGAGTGTCTATGGTTGTTCCGAAATATATATAGATGTGTCGACATGATAGGTCGAAACATTGTATACGTGTCTATGGTATCTCAAGATTATATAATATATAATACAAGTTGATTAAGTTATGGTTGGAATAGATTTGTTACCAATTTTCACGTAGCTAAAATGAGAAAAATTATCCAATCTTGTTTTACCCATAACTTCTTCATTTTAAATCCGTTTTGAGTGAATCAAATTGCTATGGTTTCATATTGAACTCTATTTTATGAATCTAAACAAAAAAAGTATAGGTTTCTAGTCGGAAAAATAAGTTACAAGTCGTTTTTGTAAAGGTAGTCATTTCAGTCGAAAGAACGACGTCTAGATGACCATTTTAGAAAACATACTTCCACTTTGAGTTTAACCATAATTTTTGGATATAGTTTCATGTTCATAATAAAACTCTTTTTCTCAGAATAACAACTTTTAAATCAAAGTTTATCATAGTTTTTAATTAACTAACCCAAAACAGCCCGCGGTGTTACTACGACGGCGTAAATCCGGTTTTACGGTGTTTTTCGTGTTTCCAGGTTTTAAATCATTAAGTTAGCATATCATATAGATATATAACATATGTTTAGTTGATTTTAAAAGTCAAGTTAGAAGGATTAACTTTTGTTTGCGAACAAGTTTAGAATTAACTAAACTATGTTCTAGTGATTACAAGTTTAAACCTTCGAATAAGATAGCTTTATATGTATGAATCGAATGATGTTATGAACATCATTACTACCTTAAGTTCCTTGGATGAACCTACTGGAAAAGAGAAAAATGGATCTAGCTTCAATGGATCCTTGGATGGCTCAAAGTTCTTGAAGCAAAATCATGACACGAAAACAAGTTCAAGTAAGATCATCACTTGAAATAAGATTGTTATAGTTATAGAAATTGAACCAAAGTTTGAATATGATTATTACCTTGTATTAGAATGATAACCTACTGTAAGAAACAAAGATTTCTTGAGGTTGGATGATCACCTTACAAGATTGGAAGTGAGCTAGCAAACTTGAAAGTATTCTTGATTTTATGAAACTAGAACTTTTGGAATTTATGAAGAACACTTAGAACTTGAAGATAGAACTTGAGAGAGTTCAATTAGATGAAGAAAATTGAAGAATGAAAGTGTTTGTAGGTGTTTTTGGTCGTTGGTGTATGGATTAGATATAAAGGATATGTAATTTTGTTTTCATGTAAATAAGTCATGAATGATTACTCATATTTTTGTAATCTTATGAGATATTTCATGCTAGTTGCCAAATGATGGTTCCCACATGTGTTAGGTGACTCACATGGGCTGCTAAGAGCTGATCATTGGAGTGTATATACCAATAGTACATACATCTAAAAGCTGTGTATTGTACGAGTACGAATACGGGTGCATACGAGTAGAATTGTTGATGAAACTGAACGAGAATGTAATTGTAAGCATTTTTGTTAAGTAGAAGTATTTTGATAAGTGTATTGAAGTCTTTCAAAAGTGTATAAATACATATTAAAACACTACATGTATATACATTTTAACTGAGTCGTTAAGTCATCGTTAGTCGTTACATGTAAGTGTTGTTTTGAAACCTTTAGGTTAACGATCTTGTTAAATGTTGTTAACCCAATGTTTATAATAACAAAAGAGATTTTAAATTATTATATTATCATGATATTATGATGTACGAATATCTCTTAATATGATATATATACATTAAATGTCGTTACAACGATAAACGTTACATATATGTCTCGTTTCAAAATCATTAAGTTAGTAGTCTTGTTTTTACATATGTAGTTCATTGTTAATATAATTAATGATATGTTTACTTATCATAATATCATGTTAACTATATATATAACCATATATATGTCATCATATAGTTTTTTTACAAGTTTTAACGTTCGTGAATCACCGGTCAACTTGGGTGGTCAATTGTCTATATGAAACCTATTTCAATTAATCAAGTCTTAACAAGTTTGATTGCTTAACATGTTGGAAATATTTAATCATGTAAACATCAATCTCAATTAATATATATAAACATGGAAAAGTTCGGGTCACTACAGATTAGAAGTTATTGTCAATTGAATTTTTGTATTATTATTAAAAATGATTATTATTATCGTCGTCATTATCGTCGTTCTAGTTTTATTTAATTATTATTATTATTATTATTATTATTATTATTATTATTATTATTATTATTATTATTATTATTATTATTATTATTATTATTATTATCGTTATTATTATCATTATCAATAAAAGGTATTATTATCAAAAATTGTTATTCAAATATTATTACTATCAAAACTATAAATAGTATTATTATTATTATTATCATTAAAAAATAGTTATTAGTATTATCATCATAATATTTACTATCATTAATATTATTCTAATTAAAAACTAATACTAGTAACACCTAATTATTATAAATACTATTATTATTATCATTAATATAAACGTGATATAAAAGACGATTTAAAAGCTATTAAATGAATCGATTAGAAAATAATGGGTACGAGTATCATAATGAAATTAAAATATTGATTTAGATAAAATTATCATTTTTATTATTATTATTATTATTATTATTATTATTATTATTATTATTATTATTATTATTATTATTATTATTATTATTATTATTATTATTATTATCATTAGTATTAAAGCTATCATTTTAATAAAAATTATCATTTTAATAGAACTGTCATTGTTACTATAAAATATCATTATTATTATTATTTTAAATAAAATAGTTATTTTAAAGTATCGTAAATATTAAAGTTATCATAACTAGAGTTATCATTTTATCATAATATCATTTTTAGTAAATATAAATATTGATATTTTTTTAATTAATAGAATAATAATAATTATTATTACAAAATAATACAACAC
Organism: Rutidosis leptorrhynchoides; assembly: GCF_046630445.1. Lineage (NCBI taxonomy): Eukaryota > Viridiplantae > Streptophyta > Magnoliopsida > Asterales > Asteraceae > Rutidosis > Rutidosis leptorrhynchoides. The sequence goes on along the minus strand of NC_092335.1, from coordinate 585,373,193 downwards.
TTAATTATTATTATTACCAATGTTATTTTATCAGATAAAAAAAATGTAATACAAATAATATAATTACTTTAATAAAACCTATCATAACATTTTTATGATATTCAATGGACTTTATAAATTTTACTATCTAAGATATATAAAAGTATATTTTTATATATATATAAAGTTTTATTTATTAATAAATGAATTATATTATTTACTCTAATAAATCTTTTAAAAATATTTAAAAATATAAAACGACGATATTTAAACTATATAATAATCATGTATAAATTTTAGAAATCATTTTGAGTCAAATTAACTTTTGTTGACTGTTGCATATTAGTCTCGAGCATTAGGATTGTGGTACACTATGACTTGACTTAAATTGTTAGACGAATATTGACCGACATATAAATATATATAATTAATATAGGTTCGTGAATCCGAGGCCAACCTTACACTTGTTCAATGATGTTATATGTATTTTACTACGAAATACAGTATGGTGAGTTTCATTTGCCTTTTTACCCTTTATATTTTTGGGCTGAGAATACATGCGCAATATTTATAAATGTTTTACAAAATAGACACAAGTACGAGAAACTACATTCTATGGTTGAATTATCGAAATCGAATATGCCCCTTTTTATTAAGTCTGGTAATCTAAGAATTAGGGAACAGACACCCTAATTGACGCGAATCCTAAAGATAGATCTATCGAGCCCAACAAGCCCCATCCAAAGTACCGGATGCTTTAGTACTTCGAAATTTATATCATGTTCGAAGGAGGATCCCAGAATGATGGGGATATTCTTATATATGCATATTGTTAATGTCGGTTACCAGGTGTTCAATCCATATGAATGATCTTTATCTCTATGCATGGGATGTTTATTTATGGGAAATGAGAATATGAAATTCTTGTGGTCTATTAAAATAATTGAAATGATTGTTATGATAAACTAATGAACTCACCAACCTTTTGATTGACACTTTAAAGCATGTTTATTCTCAGGTTTGAAAGAAATCTTCTGCTGTGCATTAGCTCATTTTAAGGATATTACTTGGAGTCGTTCATAACATATTTCAAAAGACGTTGCATTCGAGTCGTTGAAGTTTATTAGAGAATATTATTAAGTAAATGACAGATTAGGTCATTTATAGTTTGGATATTATGAAATGGTATGCATACCTGTCAACTTTTGATGAAATGAAAGTTTGTCTTTTAAAAACGAATGCAATGTTTGTAAAATGTATCATTTAGAGGTCAAGTACCTCGCGATGTAATCAACTATTATGAATCGTTTATAATCGATATGGACTTTGTCCGGATAGATTAGGACGGGTTGTTAAAGTTGGTATCAGAGCGGTGGTCTTAGTGAACCAGGTCTGCATTAGTGTGTCTAACTGATAAGTCGTTAGGATACATTAGTGAGTCTGGACTTCGATCTAGTAGTTATTAGGTTATATTAATAAGTCTGGACTTGAACCTGGTCTGCATGTCAAAAAGTTTTGCTTATCATTTGGTGTCGAAATAAAAATTATCTGCTTATCATTTTTAGTCTTGACACGTGTTTTTGCATTTACTGCATACACGATGTTTAGACGAATATCATATCTTATCATATCTATTACCAGGGATCTTATTTGGCACTTTCCAAAATTTTCTCAGTAAATTATGGAATCTTTTCGCTATAAATATGTATTCGAGAAGATGGAAATATCATCCAATATTCAACCCTCAATTCATATCAAGAATCATTTCATAACTTTCCGTGATCGCGTAAGATGGCCTCTTCGAATAGACCAAGTTCCTCCAGCTCCGAAGATAGCGTGACGGGAGCACACCAACCGATCAACTACCTTGATTTCTTTAGAAAGTGGGGATGGGTTCGCGAAATACTTACCATATGGAGAAATGAAGAAGGTACTCCATATCACGAGCCAAACTTACCACCTAACGTCGGAGTACTCGATCCGCTTACCGGCGAACCTGTTCGCAACACCGTTTTCACTCTTTTCGCAAGGATTTTCCGCCTTGAAGGTCGACTCGATGTAGTTAAAGACAGGATTCGTCCTCTCCTTCCGAATTCTAATCAGATAGGACTATTAGAAGAAGTTAGAAGACTTCGAACTAAATATCAAGAATTGACAAACCTTACGGAAGAATGGGTAGAACAAATCCATAGACTCGTGCTTAAAGTAGAAACCCTGGAAGTGACGGTGTTCGATTTGGAAGCTAGGCTCGCACCTACTACGCAGGAACCATCATCAATACCAACGGCATCGGCAACACCACCAGCACCAGCATCACTTCCATCAATCCAAGCTCCGTAAACACCAGCAGCATAATCAGTATCGCCAGTAACATCCACATCGCATGCCTCAATACCATAAGCACCAGCAGCATCACCGGCATCAATGGTACCACCATCATCAACACCAACAGTATCATTACCATCACCAACAATCACATTCGCATCACACGCCTCAACATCACAAGCTATACCTCGGATATCAACATCACACGCACCATAAATATCAAGGAATACCAACAACAACAAACGATGAAGTATTGATTAATAACTTCATCGGAGAAACATTTTACGGTGATTATGTAATCTCTAAAGTCTTAGAGATTATCTAATCTAGCCCTAACCATAAATCAGTTAAGCGAACCAAATGATAGAAGGAAGAGTAGAAACCCTGACAAAAATGGTGTGTGGTTAACAAGCTAAACTTGTTTTACCAACAGCATCATCAGTACCTTCAGCGTCACCAGCATCGGCAGTACAGTCAGCATCAGAATCAACAACACCTATAAACTCCGCCAGTTCAAGAATCACCGTGGACATGATCACTGATCAGCAACGAGTATTTTGTATCAACGAGTTATGAAATATTAACTCATTCTTCTGAAGAATTTATATATATATTTATATACGAATTCTGAAACTATAATAAATCTTTTCGTACTAAGCTATTGAGTATGAATTGAAAAAGGGTAGATAATACTCGGTTAAATTCATATTACTAATATGCTATGATGTACATCCTTCGTTAACAACCTAATTATCGTTAACTACGATCTCCGTTTCAATTGAATGAATTCGGTTTCATAATAAATCAAGTGTACCATTCAATAACATGTTTGATTTTACACTCTCATCTTCGATGTACTCGAAACTTACTAGAAAACAACATTCGTATCTTGCGAAGTTAGCAAGAGTTCTATGAGCATCAGCATGATTCACTAAGGAAATATCTATAAGAATAAATATTGAAGTATTGATTACATTAGTGAAATACTCCACAAAGATTATGTAATCTCTAATGTGTTAGAGATTATTCATTTCTAATTCAAGTCGAAAATCAAGTGAGTTTAATATGATATTAACTCATTAAATCCGTATTACATCTGAAGAAAATATGCATACATACATTTTCATAAAGACTGTGATAAATTTCTCTTGTACAAAAATGTTATTTGTGAATTTTTTTTTAACGGGTAGGTAATACCCGAGAGATATATAAATTCACAATTAATATTTTACATTCTTCGATTCTGAATCAACAATCATCAACTATACTCCCTACTTTCACAACAATATACATTCATCTATACAACCATACTCATTTGAATTTAATTACATATTCTGATTTTGAAATCTCAGAATTTAATTCGAGATATAACCGAAATCATCACTTTTAGATTTCTACATCTTTCAAAACTATACTTTGACCTCAAAACTGTGCGAGAACATCATAAGAATATTAACGATTACAATTTATGTTCAAATCCTTCAAAATTTCCGAAAACACGCGAGATAATGATCCAACCACATATTACTCACCGTCAGGCACATGAAAAGCTCTCGAAACCAAATTCATAGTTTAACACGTACCGCGTCGAACTCTTTATCATTTATTAGCAAAAACAACCTTACGATTCCTTTTCAAAGTAGCCAGTTTTGTCACAGCTCCAGCAAGTCAACTTCGACTCTTCAATCGGACTAGCCTTATTATAACCTCGATAGATACGTTGCCCTTTCGCCAATCATTACTGGGGAACCTTTCATATCTCATCACATTAGCAGTAAAACAACTTCATTAACCTTCAACTTAAACCTCTCCGAAAAGTCACTATACTTATTCATTGAAACTCCATCTTTTACTCATCCGCATCTTGCAACAAGAATTTTCATACCAATTACTTAAAGTCAGCAATCAGTATTTTGAAATTTCACAACGTTTCTACTTCAATAATTATACATATAACGTCTATCTTCTAAACCTACACACTTCGAATGTGAAGTTTCTGAAAAACACCCTGAACTGCGAACTAGTTCTCGAAATGCTGATGAAGCAGCAAAAACTGTAAACGACCTTAACAGTAAAAAGTTTGATGATAAAGAAGAATGTGTTGGTAAAGCTCAGAAAAAAAAGAAGGTTTGAAACTAGGGAAAACGGATTGAACAGACCATGAAAGAGGCTGTGGACAAATCACAAAGACTAAATCTGCCTTCAAAGAATCCAAATGATTCAGTGCCTGCTAAAGTTATAAACAAATACCTTACTCTTTATTCTAAACCTTTACAGACAAATCTTCATCATCATCCATCAATATTAGAAATTCTAAGATATTATCATATCTTTCATTATAAGTATCCTCGATAATTCTGAAGATATTTTCATAACTAATCTTATCTGAAGTCATGTATCTCTTTGCGCTATCAGTGTTACATCATATAAGAAACTATTAGTTTCTATATTCTGTAAACTTTCGAGTTTAATCTATAAATATTTTTGAAGTAGTGTTGGGAACTGATGCATGAGTTAGTATAATATAATGACACTTGATCAACGTGATTATATTACAGTAATTCATGCTGAGTTTCTAATGGAACGTGATGATTCACAGAACATACCGTCATCACGTGCCATTTACACGACTCTTACATTCTACCAAATCTCCAAACATATTAAGAACATATCTTCTTGATAGTTCTATTTTCTAGGGTATTCTGGTAATTTGCCAATTCAAGATCGTGCCATTACGATTTCTTTCTGAGTACATTAACTATGTTCAATTCAAAATCCATACCTACGAATTCCGGACCATTATTCGCTTGACTCGAAGTCGAGAAGAGGAGACAAAAGTATAGAACTCTTGAATATAAAATAAAATATAAAGCTCGACAGTAACACATAAATTACAAACCGTGTATATCAATACGTATTGCAACGTAAAGACACGGGAGAATTAAAAACATTATAATCCCAAGGAAATAATAGAAGTGAATAGATTCTTCTGGCGGCAGATGAAAGAGAAGAATGAAAGATATGAAAGTTAGAAGTATAACGAGAATCAGAACGGGATTGAGCATTTTGAAGAATACTTTAAGGTATGAATTGAGGGAGAAAGAATAAAAGGTATGAGATATGGAAATAAGGAAACGAAGGGGGTGGATTTATAGTGAAATATCCGACAGAGAAATCGGAACAGATTATTGCATTTGATCAAAGAAGATCCTGATTTCCTAAATCATCAAAACACCAAATCTTATTACGAAGATTTTCTTTAAATCCCATGAATTCCGGAAATCAATCATAACTATGTCATCGGTTAAAACAAATAAACATTTATTCATTGCACTCTCTTGCGATAGCTTCATTTATACTCTTCGTATAATCAAATTGTTCTATCTATATTACTCAATGATGATAAAACACCATTATCACCACATATTCATCATGAAAACATTCTTATAGTTAGCCATGACAACCTCGATCAAATTTCGGGACGAAATTTCTTTTAACGGGTAGGTACTGTGATGACCCGGGAATTTCCGATCTAATTTAAACTTTAATCTTTATATGTTTCCGACACGATAAGCAAAAATCTGTAATGTTGAGTCTCGAAAGTTTTAAAATCTATATTCATGTCATCAATTACCATTTGACCATGCCTGACGATTCACGAACAGTTATGTGTATATAGATATGTATATACAATATATACTCGTTAATTGAAAACATTAACAAGGTGTTAAATATGTAATACTTTATATGAACGTAATTTGTTCAATATAGTTATTGACAGAATTAAAAGATAATATCATATGATTTAATTATCAGAATTACGATTACGAGTCTCTGTTATGAGGCCCACGTTGATTCGAGGAATAGTTTCTTTTTAACGGTATTCGGAATAATTAGTAAAGTAATTTACAAGTAAGAACAAAGTGTCACTTAACGAGAGTTAGACAAAAGTTAGTGGAGATTTCTGTTTGATCTCTAATACGTATTTTACAATAATTGCCCCGTGACTCTTGATAAGATAAATTAATTAACTTTCCTATTATGTATTTTGAAAGCGAAATTAGGGAATCTAGATAAATTAGAAAATAAATATTGACAAGTTAAATAGATCGACATTTTACATTAAGATGATTCCTTACGTTTGATTTTCCTTTAGACTTAACCCTACGAGTCATGATTAAAAATGGAAATTTAAAATCCTGAAACCTGATATGATTCATATATGATTGTACTTTCTTTAACGAAAATGCCTTTTTGATATAATAGACTTGTATTATTAAAAACATCTTATGACATAAACAACTTCTATTATTATAACCTTTGTAATAAAATGAATTTTTGAATATAAAATAATTTGGTTATTAAAACGTCTTATGAGCATTTGTAGATAAAGGAACTATATTAATTTTAGAACTTTAAAAATACAAATGTTACGAAATAGTAATTTTTAATATTTAAACGATTTCTCAATATATAAGTTTTTGAATGACATTAGTTTTGAAAAATTATATTAAGTAAATAAGTTCATATATATATTTTGAAATGAAAATATAAATATATATAACTTAGTCATAAAACGTCCTGATTTAAAGTAATATATTTTGATAAACAACGAGTCACTGATTTATAGAAGTAAATGACCACAACGCTCAATTTTATAAGTTACATTTTTTATAAGATAATTTATTGATGAGTAAGTCAAATTATTAATAAGGGTACACGTCGCGTAACGTAAAAGGCTAGTTTTCTAAACGTATGAAAGTGCGCTCGAAAAACCGAAAGTGGTACATGAGTCGTGAGACCACGACCGTGTCATTTTTGTAAAAATTATATTTTTACCATGAGCGTAAATATAATATAATATTTAATTAATTCTAAAGATTAAATATATTATATATTAAATATTATTATTAATCGTCGGCAGCCTAAATTATTTGAGTGAGAGCTGGAGCTCCGTATTTTGCGGAGCCTTGTACCTAAATGTCACCGCAAGTGCAGAGGAAATGGACCCAAACAAGTAATATAAATGATCCAATTTTTTGATTCAATTGTTACACCATTCCATCCATTTCTATATACTCCGTAAGATTTAGTTATTTATTTATTTATTATTATTATTATTATTATTATTATTATTATTATTATTATTATTATTATTATTATTATTATTATTATTATTATTATTATTATTATTATTATTATTATTATTATTATTATTGTTGTTATTATTATTAATAAAGAATAAAGATTATTATTATTAATCCTAATATTATTATTAGTAGTATTAGTATTATTATTAGTAGTATTATACATAAAATACTACGACGAGATCAGGAGCGCATTATTTTCAAAACGAGTTTTTCGAATGGGATAGGGCTAAGGAAGTTATGAGTTATAACTATGGAGGTGATGGGTATGGTTCATGGGTATGCTCGTAAGGTCAAACTAGTGTTTATCATCTCCGTTGCGTCTACGTATTTTCCTGCAATATTGAATCTCAATATTGATACGTGAGTACTCATAATTTAATTTTTACATACTTAAAAGTGTATCCCTGACTAGTGCTCAAGAAAATAGGATCATGCATGCTTGTATTTTTGATATTGCCCTTAGAATAGGTTATGTTGAATCTTGAATTAGTTAAAACTACGGTTGAGATAAGGTATAAGATATGCATGTCCTTGGAAAGCTAGCGAAAAACTATAAACTTTTCATTTAGATATCGAATGGATTCGATGAACGGATTAGAAGTTATTGTCAATTGAATTTTTGTATTATTATTAAAAATGATTATTATTATCGTCGTCATTATCGTCGTTCTAGTTTTATTTAATTATTATTATTATTATTATTATTATTATTATTATTATTATTATTATTATTATTATTATTATTATTATTATTATTATTATTATTATTATTATTATTATTATTATTATTATTATTATTATTATTATTATTATTATTATTATTATTATTATTATTATTATCGTTATTATTATCATTATCAATAAAAGGTATTATTATCAAAAATTGTTATTCAAATATTATTACTATCAAAACTATAAATAGTATTATTATTATTATTATCATTAAAAAATAGTTATTAGTATTATCATCATAATATTTACTATCATTAATATTATTCTAATTAAAAACTAATACTAGTAACACCTAATTATTATAAATACTATTATTATTATCATTAATATAAACGTGATATAAAAGACGATTTAAAAGCTATTAAATGAATCGATTAGAAAATAATGGGTACGAGTATCATAATGAAATTAAAATATTGATTTAGATAAAATTATCATTTTTATTATTATTATTATTATTATTATTATTATTATTATTATTATTATTATTATTATTATTATTATTATTATTATCATTAGTATTAAAGCTATCATTTTAATAAAAAATATCATTTTAATAGAACTGTCATTGTTACTATAAAATATCATTATTATTATTATTTTAAATAAAATAGTTATTTTAAAGTATCGTAAATATTAAAGTTATCATAACTAGAGTTATCATTTTATCATAATATCATTTTTAGTAAATATAAATATTGATATTTTTTTAATTAATAGAATAATAATAATTATTATTACAAAATAATACAACACTTAATTATTATTATTACCAATGTTATTTTATCAGATAAAAAAAATGTAATACAAATAATATAATTATTTTAATAAAACCTATCATAACATTTTTATGATATTCATTGGACTTTATAAATTTTACTATCTAAGATATATAAAAGTATATTTTTATATATATATAAAGTTTTATTTATTAATAAATGAATTATATTATTTACTCTAATAAATCTTTTAAAAATATTTAAAAATATAAAACGACAATATTTAAACTATATAATAATCATGTATAAATTTTGGAAATCATTTTGAGTCAAATTAACTTTTGTTGACTGTTGTATATTAGTCTCGAGCATTAGGATTGTGGTACACTATGACTTGACTTAAATTGTTAGACGAATATTGACCGACATATAAATATATATAATTAATATAGGTTCGTGAATCCGAGGCCAACCTTACACTTGTTCAATGATGTTATATGTATTTTACTACGAAATACAGTATGGTGAGTTTCATTTGCCTTTTTACCCTTTATATTTTTGGGCTGAGAATACATGCGCAATATTTATAAATGTTTTACAAAATAGACACAAGTACGAGAAACTACATTCTATGGTTGAATTATCGAAATCGAATATGCCCCTTTTTATTAAGTCTGGTAATCTAAGAATTAGGGAACAGACACCCTAATTGACGCGAATCCTAAAGATAGATCTATCGGGCCCAATAAGCCCCATCCAAAGTACCGGATGCTTTAGTACTTCGAAATTTATATCATGTTCGAAGGAGGATCCCGGAATGATGGGGATATTCTTATATATGCATATTGTTAATGTCGGTTACCAGGTGTTCAATCCATATGAATGATCTTTATCTCTATGCATGGGATGTTTATTTATGGGAAATGAGAATATGAAATTCTTGTGGTCTATTAAAATAATTGAAATGATTGTTATGATAAACTAATGAACTCACCAACCTTTTGGTTGACACTTTAAAGCATGTTTATTCTCAGGTTTGAAAGAAATCTTCCGTTGTGCATTAGCTCATTTTAAGGATATTACTTGGAGTCGTTCATGACATATTTCAAAAGACGTTGCATTCGAGTCGTTGAAGTTTATTAGAGAATATTATTAAGTAAATGACAGATTAGGTCATTTATAGTTTGGATATTATGAAATGGTATGCATACCTGTCAACTTTCGATGAAATTAAAGTTTGTCTTTTAAAAACGAATGCAATGTTTGTAAAATGTATCATTTAGAGGTCAAGTACCTCGCGATGTAATCAACTATTATGAATCGTTTATAATCGATATGGACTTTGTCCGGATAGATTAGGACGGGTTGTTAAATATACAATCGAACACGCATAAAATAAAATTTTTTTTTTTACATGGGAGTGCGCCACGCGCACCACCTCAGGGTGCGCGGCGCGCACAGGCCTATTTTCAGTTCTGTCCGAATTTTCAATTTTTCGAATAAAGATCTCCCACTTCCCGACATATTTAGACGAAACGCTTTTCACAACATGTTCTAATATGAAAAACTCATACGATTCAAACATAAAATGAGTTTTACAAAATGGGGCCCACATCGACCGTTTTACGAGTTTCATACGAAAGTCCGAGTTTTGACCACACTAGTTTAAATTCCAAACGACACTATGAGCATGGTGTTTGGGGTTAAACTACCCATATCTTGGTCATACTCCAAAAGCTATCACATCCCAAAAGCGTCCCCTAAACAACAAGCGGGATCTCTAATCCAATCGAAGGCCCTTAGCTTTGTCGACGCCGGAGCCTATAAAAAGATAAACAACGAGAGGGTAAGCAAAGCTTAGTGAATGCAATAATTATACCCATATATATATAACATACCTACTTGCAATCACTTACACATATACCGCATACACGCTAGCAATACAATTAGCATACCATCTCAAGTACAAAGCTAATAATCTCCAACAAATCGCTACTAGCGTAATCAATAACATATAATCGACATAATATAATATGCTACAAAACAAAATACACAACCATGGTTAACCATTCTTGCGTCATGGTGCTACCGGCTCTTTGGTTCACACCATACGCATTCGTCATGATGCTACCGGCTCTTTGGTTCACATCACAACTCGAGTCATACTCACGCTAGAGTGCTACCGGCTCTTTGGTTCACACTCTAACAACGCTAAGGTGCTACCGGCTCTTTGGTTCACACCCTAACAAATCGTGCTATAGCGCTACCGGCTCTTTGGTTCACACTATAACACACGTACTATGACGCTACCGGCTCTTTGGTTCACATCATAGCACGCTCGCACATACTATGGCACTACCGGCTCTTTGGTTCATACCATAGCATACAAATAAATACATTACATACATATGCATATAATCATTCCACTCACCTTAATGATTTGGTGACGATTTATACCTCCACAAGCTTCAAAGCAAGGTACCTAAATATATAAGTACTCGATCAACAAACAAACTTGTTGGACTAAATACCAACACTTCACTCATGTGCATTTAATGACTTAAATGCATTAAATGCCCCATTTTCACCAAAACCGCCCTTTAAGGGTCAAGACCATCATTAATCACTTAAAAGCTAGTGATTAAGGTCCAACAACACTAACCATTACACAATTAGGGTATTTCATACCCATATTTCCCAATTAGGTCAATCATTAGCCCTTTGACTAATTTAAAGTCAACATACCCATTTTGGGTTATCTACTAACCCATCTAACACCCATTTACAAATTAACTAGGTGTGCTAGTAATTAACTAACCAATTAGGACTCATAAACATCAATTACCACTTTGAAATAAACCCTAGGTTAGTTACCAATGAGTCTTCATGACTCTATCTTACCCAAGAACACCCAAAATCACCAAATATGGGTTTTATGTTCTTCATTTACCCAAACCCTAACCCTTACACAAAATCAAAGTAAGGAAATTAAAGTTAGAACATACCACTACAACCACAACGGAGCTAGAGAGGGGATGAACAACTTTAATACCCGCACTTTGGTCCGAGAACAACTTCTTCCCCTTAGATTTAAGCTTTCACACTCAAGAATCACACTCTCACTCTAAAATTTAAGTAAAGGGGATAAGGTTGTTGATAATGGAGTTAATGATACTCCACAACTGACCAACTGGCCTTTAACTCGTCCACAAGTGAAATTACCAAATTGCCCATCAAAATATCTCATTAAAATAGCAAAAACCCAGCTACAGTAGGGAGTGCGCGGCGCGCTCCCTTTGGTGTGCGTGGCGCGCACTAAGCTCAGATTGCTCTCTGACTTCTGTTTAACTGCACAATCATTCCCACACTTTATGTACTCTATATACTCTGCTGTACAATGAAGATTAGGGTCTTACAACTCTCCCCCACTTGAATCGGAGCGCGTCCTCGCGATCCAAGCCGCATGACAAGAGGGAAGATAAACCAACACGAATTCTTCGGGCTCCCAAGTAAACTCGGAACCCTTACTACGACGCCATTGAACTTTAAAAGTCCTAACCTCTTTATGCCTCAACCTTTTGACCTTCTCATCGAGTATGGCAATCGGCTCCTCAATATACTCTAACTTATTGTTTAGCTCAATTTCGTCTAACGGCACCCATGATGAATCATCCGCAAGACACTTACGGAGATGGGAAACATGAAATGTATTATGAATCCCCGCAAGCTCTTCGGGTAATTCCAAACGATACGCGACTTCACCAACACGAGCTAAAACCTTAAATGGTCCAATAAACCGAGGAGCTAACTTTCCCCGTTTTCGAAACCGAATAACACCTTTCCATGGCGAAACCTTAAGCATCACCATGTCACCTTCTTGAAATTCGATCATTCGCCTACGTTTGTCGGCATACGACTTTTGTCTATCTTGAGCCTTTTTCAAATGATCTCGAATCATATCAATCTTGCTATTCGTTTCTAAGACTAAATCGGTACTCCCGATTTCCTTTTGGCCAATTTCACCCTAACAAATCAGAGTTCGACACCTCCGCCCATAAAGCATCTCGTAAGGTGGCATCCCGATACTAGTATGATAACTATTATTGTACGAGAATTCCACCAAAGGTAAGTGCTCATCCCAACTACCACCGAAATCAATAATACACGCCCGCAACATGTCCTCCAATGTTTGATTCGTACGTTCGGTTTGACCGTCCGTTTGAGGATGATACGCCGTGCTCAATTTCAATTGCGTACCCATATCCTCATGAAACTTTTCCCAAAATCGAGATGTAAAACGAGTATCTCGATCCGAAATAATAGATATAGGAACCCCATGTCGAGCGACTACCTCTTTGATAAACAATTTAGCCAAAGTCTCTGATGATATTGCTTCCCGAATGGGAAGAAACAAGGCACTTTTCGTCAATCGATCAACTATCACCCAAATCGAATCAAATTGGGTTCTCGCCGTTTTAGGTAACTTTGTGATGAAATCCATGGTAATGTGCTCCCATTTCCATTTCGGGATTTCTAACGGTTGTAACTTACCATACGGCTTTTGGTGCTCGGCCTTAACTTGCAAACACGTGACGCATTGCTCAACATACTTTACAACATCACGTTTCATGCCCGGCCACCAATAATCTTTTCTCAAATCAAGATACATTTCCGTCGCGCCCGGATGAATGGAATACTTTGACTTATGTGCTTCATCAAGTAGCACTCGTCGATAATCCCCCATCTTAGGCACCCACACTCTTCCTTGAAAAGACAACAAACCACGCGAACCCATAGTAATAAATTTCGATTGCCCCACAATTCGTTCCGCATGCTTGTTGTGAACGTAAGCTTCAAGTTGAATCACACCAAGTTTTTCAAGAAAATCGTTAGTAATAATCATACGTAACAATCCCAATCGTAACGCCGGGTGATGACTCTTTCGACTTAACGCATCCGCGACCACATTCGCCTTGCCCGGATGATAAAGTATCTCACAATCGTAGTCTTTCACCACATCCATCCATCTACGTTGACGATAATTCAAATCTCTTTGATCAAAAAGATGTTTCAAACTCTTGTGATTCGAATAAATTGTACACTTGACACCATACAAGTAATGGCGCCAAATTTTCAACGCATGAACAACCGCCGCCAACTCAAGATCATGAGTCGGATATCTCGTCTCGTGTTCCTTTAATTGTCGAGAGGCATAAGCGATGACTTTACCTCTTTGCATTAGAACACACCCGAGTCCATTTAAAGAAGCATCACAATAAACCGTCATGTCTTCCACACCTTCCGGCAACACTAACACCGGAGCTTGACATAACTTCTCTTTTAACAATCGAAAAGCAATTTCTTGCTCGTTCTCCCAATTAAAACTCGCATTCTTTCTCGTTAACTTCGTCAATGGAGAAGCGATCTTAGAAAAGTCTTGGATAAAACGACGATAATAACCGGCCAATCCGAGAAAACTTCGGATTTTCGTAGGCGTAGTCGGTCGTCCCCAACTCTTTACCGTCTCTATCTTCCCCGGATCTACTTGAATACCATTTTCGTTCACAATGTGGCCAAGGAACTGAACTTCCCTTAGCCAAAATTCACATTTGGAGAATTTAGCATACAACTTCTCCTTCCGCAACGTCTTTAACACACTCCGCAAATGATGTTCATGTTCCTTCATACTCTTCGAATAGACAAGTATGTCGTCAATGAACACAATTACCGACTTGTCCAACATAGGTTGGCACACTCGGTTCATAAGATCCATGAATGCCGCCGGTGCATTCGTAAGACCAAAAGGCATAACTACGAATTCAAAATGCCCATAACGCGTTCGAAAAGCCATTTTCTCGATGTCTTCCTCACGGACCCGCATTTGGTGATAGCCGGACCGTAGGTCGATTTTAGAGAAATACGTTGCACCTTGGATGAAATGTCCTGTTCTTATTGATTAAAAACATTCCATATTAATTGATTTCGTTGCGAGGTTTTGACCTCTATATGAGACGTTTTTCAAAGACTGCATTCATTTTTAAAACAAACCATAACCTTTATTTCATAAATAAAGGTTTAAAAAGCTTTACGTAGATTATCAAATAATGATAATCTAAAATATCCTGTTTACACACGACCATTACATAATGGTTTACAATACAAATATGTTACATCGAAATCAGTTTCTTGAATGCAGTTTTTACACAATATCATACAAACATGGACTCCAAATCTTGTCCTTATTTTAGTATGCAACAGCGGAAGCTCTTAGTATTCACCTGAGAATAAACATGCTTTAAACGTCAACAAAAATGTTGGTGAGTTATAGGTTTAACCTATATATATCAAATCATAATAATAGACCACAAGATTTCATATTTCAATACACATCCCATACATAGAGATAAAAATCATTCATATGGTGAACACCTGGTAACCGACATTAACAAGATGCATATATAAGAATATCCCCATCATTCCGGGACACCCTTCGGATATGATATAAATTTCGAAGTACTAAAGCATCCAGTACTTTGGATGGGGTTTGTTAGGCCCAATAGATCTATCTTTAGGATTCGCGTCAATTAGGGTGTCTGTTCCCTAATTCATAGATTACCAGACTTAATAAAAAGGGGCATATTCGATTTCGATAATTCAACCATAGAATGTAGTTTCACGTACTTGTGTCTATTTTGTAAATCATTTATAAAACCTGCATGTATTCTCATCCCAAAAATATTAGATTTTAAAAGTGGGACTATAACTCACTTTCACAGATTTTTACTTCGTCGGGAAGTAAGACTTGGCCACTGGTTGATTCACGAACCTATAACAATATATACATATATATCAAAGTATGTTCAAAATATATTTACAACACTTTTAATATATTTTGATGTTTTAAGTTTATTAAGTCAGCTGTCCTCGTTAGTAACCTACAACTAGTTGTCCACAGTTAGATGTACAGAAATAAATCGATAAATATTATCTTGAATCATTCCACGACCCAGTGTATACGTATCTCAGTATTGATCACAACTCAAACTATATATATTTTGGAATCAACCTCAACCCTGTATAGCTAACTCCAACATTCACATATAGAGTGTCTATGGTTGTTCCGAAATATATATAGATGTGTCGACATGATAGGTCGAAACATTGTATACGTGTCTATGGTATCTCAAGATTACATAATATACAATACAAGTTGATTAAGTTATGGTTGGAATAGATTTGTTACCAATTTTCACGTAGCTAAAATGAGAAAAATTATCCAATCTTGTTTTACCCATAACTTCTTCATTTTAAATCCGTTTTGAGTGAATCAAATTGCTATGGTTTCATATTGAACTCTATTTTATGAATCTAAACAGAAAAGTATAGGTTTATAGTCGGAAAAATAAGTTACAAGTCGTTTTTGTAAAGGTAGTCATTTCAGTCGAAAGAACGACGTCTAGATGACCATTTTAGAAAACATACTTCCACTTTGAGTTTAACCATAATTTTTGGATATAGTTTCATGTTCATAATAAAAATCATTTTCCCAGAATAACAACTTTTAAATCAAAGTTTATCATAGTTTTTAATTAACTAACCCAAAACAGCCCGCGGTGTTACTACGACGGCGTAAATCTGGTTTTACGGTGTTTTTCGTGTTTCCAGGTTTTAAATCATTAAGTTAGCATATCATATAGATATAGAACATGTGTTAAGTTGATTTTAAAAGTCAAGTTAGAAGGATTAACTTTTGTTTGCGAACAAGTTTAGAATTAACTAAACTATGTTCTAGTGATTACAAGTTTAAACCTTCGAATAAGATAGCTTTATATGTATGAATCGAATGATGTTATGAACATCATTACTACCTTAAGTTCCTTGGATAAAACTACTGGAAAAGAGAAAAAATGGATCTAGCTTCAACGGATCCTTGGATGGCTCGAAGTTCTTGAAGCAGAATCATGACACGAAAACAAGTTCAAGTAAGATCATCACTTGAAATAAGATTGTTATAGTTATAGAAATTGAACCAAAGTTTGAATATGATTATTACCTTGTATTAGAATGATAACCTACTGTAAGAAACAAAGATTTCTTGAGGTTGGATGATCACCTTACAAGATTGGAAGTGAGCTAGCAAACTTGAAAGTATTCTTGATTTTATGTAACTAGAACTTGTAGAATTTATGAAGAACACTTAGAACTTGAAGATAGAACTTGAGAGAGATCAATTAGATGAAGAAAATTGAAGAATGAAAGTGTTTGTAGGTGTTTTTGGTCGTTGGTGTATGGATTAGATATAAAGGATATGTAATTTTGTTTTCATGTAAATAAGTCATGAATGATTACTCATATTTTTGTAATTTTATGAGATATTTCATGCTAGTTGCCAAATGATGGTTCCCACATGTGTTAGGTGACTCACATGGGCTGCTAAGAGCTGATCATTGGAGTGTATATACCAATAGTACATACATCTAAAAGCTGTGTATTGTACGAGTACGAATACGGGTGCATACGAGTAGAATTGTTGATGAAACTGAACGAGGATGTAATTGTAAGCATTTTTGTTAAGTAGAAGTATTTTGATAAGTGTCTTGAAGTCTTTCAAAAGTGTATGAATACATATTAAAACACTACATGTATATACATTTTAACTGAGTCGTTAAGTCATCGTTAGTCGTTACATGTAAATGTTGTTTTGAAACCTTTAGGTTAACGATCTTGTTGAATGTTGTTAACCCATTGTTTATTATAACAAATGAGATATTAAATTGTTATATTATCATGATATTATGATATATAATATATCTCAGTATGATGTATATACAGTTAAATGTCGTTACAACGATAATCGTTACATATATGTCTCGTTTCGAAATCATTAAGTTAGTAGTCTTATTTTTACATATGTATTTCATTGTTAATACACTTAATAATATATTTACTTATCATTTAACATAATTAACCAAGTGTATCAATATCTTAATATGATTCATATGTACCTAGTAAGACGTTGTTATAACGATAATCGTTATATATATCGTTTTCGAGTTTCTTAAATTAATAGTCTCATTTTTATGTATATAACTCATTGTTAAAATACCTAATGAGATACATACTTATAATAAAAACATGTTAACTATATATATAACCATATGTATGTCATCGTATAGTTTTTACAAGTTTTACGTTCGTGAATCACCGGTCAACTTGGGTGGTCAATTGTCTATATGAAACATATTTCAATTAATCAAATCTTAACAAGTTTGATTGCTTAACATGTTGGAAACACTTAATCATGTAAATAACAATTTCATTTAATATATATATAAACATGGAAAAGTTCGGGTCACTACAGTACCTACCCGTTAAATAAATTTCGTCCCGAAATTTTAAGCAGTTGGAGGTGTTGACGTATCTTCTGGAAATAAATGGGGGTATTTCTTCTTCATCTGATCTTCACGCTCCCAAGTGAACTCGGGTCCTCTACGAGCATTCCATCGAACCTTAACAATTGGTATCTTGTTTTGCTTAAGTCTTTTAACCTCACGATCCATTATTTCAACGGGTTCTTCGATGAATTGAAGTTTTTCGTTGATTTGGATTTCATCTAACGGAATAGTGAGATCTTCTTTAGCAAAACATTTCTTCAAATTCGAGACGTGGAAAGTGTTATGTACAGCCGCGAGTTGTTGAGGTAACTCAAGTCTGTAAGCTACTGGTCCGACACGATTAATAATCTTGAATGGTCCAATATACCTTGGATTTAATTTCCCTCGTTTACCAAATCGAACAACGCCTTTCCAAGGTGCAACTTTAAGCATGACCATCTCTCCAATTTCAAATTCTATATCTTTTCTTTTAATGTCAGCGTAGCTCTTTTGTCGACTTTGGGCGGTTTTCAACCGTTGTTGAATTTGGATGATCTTCTCGGTAGTTTCTTGTATAATCTCCGGACCCGTAATCTGTCTATCCCCCACTTCACTCCAACAAATCGGAGACCTGCACTTTATACCATAAAGTGCTTCAAACGGCGCCATCTCAATGCTTGAATGGTAGCTGTTGTTGTAGGAAAATTCTGCTAACGGTAGATGTCGATCCCAACTGTTTCCTAAATCAATAACACATGCTCGTAGCATGTCTTCAAGCGTTTGTATCGTCCTTTTGCTCTGCCCATCAGTTTGTGGATGATAGGCAGTACTCATGTCTAGACGAGTTCCTAATGCTTGCTGTAATGTCTGCCAGAATCTTGAAATAAATCTGCCATCCCTATCAGAGATAATAGAGATTGGTATTCCATGTCTGGAGACGGCTTCCTTCAAATACAGTCGTGCTAACTTCTCCATCTTGTCATCTTCTCTTATTGGCAGGAAGTGTGCTGATTTGGTGAGATGATCAACTATTACCCAAATAGTATCAAAACCACTTGCAGTCCTTGGCAATTTAGTGATGAAATCCATGGTAATGTTTTTCCATTTCCATTCCGGGATTTCGGGTTGTTGAAGTAGACCTGATGGTTTCTGATGTTCAGCTTTGACCTTAGAACACGTCAAACATTCTCCTACATATTTAGCAATATCGGCTTTCATACCTGGCCACCAAAAATGTTTCTTGAGATCCTTGTACATCTTCCCCGTTCCAGGATGTATTGAGTATCTGGTTTTATGAGCTTCTCTAATTACCATTTCTCTCATATCTCCAAATTTTGGTACCCAAATCCTTTCAGCCCTATACCGGGTTCCGTCTTCCCGAATATTAAAATGCTTCTCCGATCCTTTGGGTATTTCATCCTTTAAATTTCCCTCTTTTAAAACTCCTTGTTGCGCCTCCTTTATTTGAGTAGTAAGGTTAGTGTGAATCATTATATTCATAGATTTTACTCGAATGGGTTCTCTGTCCTTTCTGCTCAAGGCGTCGGCTACCACATTTGCCTTCCCCGGGTGGTAACAAATCTCAAAGTCGTAATCATTCAACAATTCAATCCACCTACGCTGCCTCATATTCAGTTGTTTCTGATTAAATATGTGTTGAAGACTTTTGTGGTCGGTATATATAATACTTTTGACCCCATATAAGTAGTGCCTCCAAGTCTTTAATGCAAAAACAACTGCGCCTAATTCCAAATCATGCGTCGTATAATTTTGCTCGTGAATCTTCAATTGTCTAGACGCATAAGCAATCACCTTCGTCCGTTGCATTAATACACAACCGAGACCTTGCTTTGATGCGTCACAATAAATCACAAAATCATCATTCCCTTCAGGCAATGACAATATAGGTGCCGTAGTTAGATTTTTCTTCAATAATTGAAACGCCTTCTCTTGTTCATCATTCCATTCAAATTTCTTCCCTTTATGCGTTAATGCAGTCAAGGGTTTTGCTATTCTGGAAAAGTCTTGGATGAACCTTCTGTAGTAACCAGCTAGTCCTAAAAACTGGCGTATGTGTTTCGGAGTTTTCGGGGTTTCCCACCTTTCAACAGTTTCTATCTTTGCCGGATCCACCTTAATACCTTCTTTGTTCACTATGTGACCGAGGAATTGAACTTCTTCCAACCAAAATGCACACTTTGAAAACTTAGCGTACAATTCTTCCTTCCTCAATACTTCTAACACCTTTCTCAAATGTTCACCGTGTTCTTGGTCATTCTTTGAGTAAATAAGTATGTCATCAATGAAAAAAATGACAAACTTGTCAAGGTATGGTCCACACACTCGGATCATAAGGTCCATGAACACAGCTGGTGCATTAGTTAAACCAAACGGCATGACCATAAACTCGTAATGACCGTAACGTGTTCTGAAAGCAGCCTTTGGAATATCATCTTCTTTCACCCGCATTTGATGATACCCGGAACGTAAGTCAATCTTTGAATAAACAGACGAGCCTTGTAGTTGATCAAATAAGTCATCGATTCTCGGTAGTGGGTAGCGGTTCTTGATGGTAAGTTTGTTCAACTCTCGGTAGTCGATACACAACCTGAATGTACCATCTTTCTTCTTGACAAACAAAACAGGAGCTCCCCACGGTGATGTGCTTGGTCGAATGAAACCACGCTCTAAAAGTTCTTGTAATTGGCTTTGCAGTTCTTTCATCTCGCTGGGTGCGAGTCTGTAAGGAGCACGAGCTATTGGTGCAGCTCCTGGTACAAGATCTATTTGAAATTCAACGGATCGATGTGGGGGTAATCCCGGTAATTCTTTCGGAAATACATCGGGAAATTCTTTTGCAATGGGAACATCATTGATGCTCTTTTCTTCAGTTTGTACTTTCTCGACGTGTGCTAGAACAGCATAGCAACCTTTTCTTATTAGTTTTTATGCCTTCAAATTACTAATAAGATGTAGCTTCGTGTTGCCCTTTTCTCCGTACACCATTAAGGGTTTTCCTTTTTCTCGTATAATGCGAATTGCATTTTTGTAACAAACGATCTCTGCTTTCACTTCTTTCAACCAGTCCATACCGATTATCACATCAAAACTCCCTAACTCTACTGGTATCAAATCAATCTTAAATGTTTCGCTAACCAGTTTAATTTCTCGATTTCGACATATATTATCTGCTGAAATTAATTTACCATTTGCTAATTCGAGTAAAAATTTACTATCCAAAGGCGTCAATGGACAACTTAATTTAGCACAAAAATCTCTACTCATATAGCTTCTATCCGCACCCGAATCAAATAAAACGTAAGCAGATTTATTGTCAATAAGAAACGTACCCGTAACAAGCTCCGGGTCTTCCTGTGCCTCTGCCGCATTAATATTGAAAACTCTTCCGCGGCCTTGTCCATTCGTGTTCTCCTGGTTCGGGCAATTTCTAATAATGTGGCCCGGTTTTCCACATTTATAACAAACTACATTGGCATAACTTGCTCCGACACTACTTGCTCCGCCATTACTCGTTCTGACACCATTTGTTCCTTTCGTTCTATTAACCCCTGGTCCGTAGACCTCACACTTCGCCGTGCTATGACCATTTCTTTTACACTTGTTGCAAAATTTGGTGCAGAACCCCGAGTGATACTTTTCACACCTTTGGCATAGCTGCTTTTGATTGTTGTTGTTGTTGCGGTTATTATTGTTGTTGGGATGATTGTTGTAGTTGCTGTTGTTGTTGTTGTTGTTGTTGTTGTTGTTGTTGTTGTTGTTGTTGTTGTTGTTGTTGTTGTTGGGCCGTTTGTTGTAATTGCGATTGATGTTGCGATTGTTGGGATAATTGTTGCGATTATTGTTGTAATTGCTGTTGTTGTTGTATTGGTGATTCTTATCACCGTTTTCCTCCCACTTTCTTTTGACTTGCTTCACATTGGCCTCTTCAGCAGTCTGTTCTTTAATTCTTTCTTCAATCTGGTTCACTAGTTTGTGAGCCATTCTACATGCCTGTTGTATGGAGGCGGGCTCGTGTGAACTTATATCTTCTTGGATTCTTTCCGGTAATCCTTTCACAAACGCGTCGATCTTCTCTTCCTCATCTTCGAATGCTCCCGGACATAATAGGCACAATTCTGTGAATCGTCTTTCGTATGTGGTAATATCAAATCCTTGGGTTTGTAACCCTCTAAGTTCTGTCTTGAGCTTATTGACCTCGATTCTGGGACGGTACTTCTCGTTCATCAAGTGCTTGAATGCTGACCACGGTAGTGCGTACGCATCGTCTTGTCCCACTTGCTCTAGATAGGTATTCCACCATGTTAACGCAGAACCTGTGAAGGTATGCGTAGCGTACTTCACTTTGTCCTCTTCAGTACACTTACTTATGGCAAACACCGATTCGACCTTCTCGGTCCACCGTTTCAATCCGATCGGTCCTTCGGTTCCATCAAATTCCAAAGGTTTGCAGGCAGTGAATTCTTTGTAGGTGCATCCTACACGATTTCCTGTACTGCTAGATCCAAGGTTATTGTTGGTGTGTAGCGCAGCCTGTACTGCGGCTATGTTTGAAGCTAGAAAAGTACGGAATTCCTCTTCATTCATATTCACGGTGTGTCGAGTAGTCGGTGCCATTTCCTTCAAAATAGTCAAATGGAACAAGTTAATCATACAGAATATTAAGAGTAGTTAATAGTATTTCATAGCATAATATGAACTCATTTATAAAAGCTTTTTCTTTATATTAGCGTTTTATAAGTTTAAATTCGGGTAGTACCTACCCGTTAAGTTCATACTTAGTAGCTAATATACAATTCAACTACTACAATTCTATATGAAAAACTGATTATAATAATATTTCGCGTTCAAACTTTTACACAATATTTTACAAACTTACAATACCGCTTATTTTACATATAGCATGAAATATAGCACACAATAAATTTGATACAAGATGGTTGTGAAGATAATTCTAGCTAGTACACAAGTCGTTCAGCAAAGGCAATAAAGACACGTAATTCATATGTCCAGAAACAAGTCATGCATTCTGGTTTTACTAGGATTACTTCCCATCCTTGGTCTTGTGGAACATAACCATTATGGCTGTAGATAAGACAACGTGTTGTAACGTCGTCAAAGGGACGAGGGTTACGTAATGTCCAACAGTCCCGTAACAATCTAAAAACCTCATTTCTTACCCCAATTACCGACTCCGTCACTTGTGGAAACGTTTTGTTTAATAGTTGTAGCCCGATGTTCTTGTTCTCACTTTGGTGAGAAGCGAACATTACTAATCCGTAAGCATAACATGCTTCTTTATGTTGCATGTTAGCCGCTTTTTCTAAATCACGAAGTCCAATATTCGGATATATTGAGTCAAAATAATTTCTTAACCCGTTCCGTAAAATAGCATTTGGGTTCCCCGCAATATATGCGTCAAAGTAAACACATCGTAACTTACGGGTTTCCCAATGTGATATCCCCCATCTTTCAAACGAAAGTCTCTTATAAACCAAGACATTCTTGGAACGTTCTTCGAATGTCTTACAAACTGATCTCGCCTTAAATAGTTGTGCCGAGGAATTCTGACCGACTCTAGACAAGATTTCATCAATCATGTCTCCGGGTAGGTCTCTTAAAATATTGGGTTGTCTATCCATTTTGTGTTTTTAAACTGTAAAATAGACAAGAGTTAGATTCATAAAAAAAATACTTATTAATACAAGCAATTTTTACATATGTCATAAAGCATAAGCACACTATATTACATATATTACACCACACGAATACAACTATCTTATTCCGACTCGCTTGTTTCTTCTTCTTCTTCGGTTTTGGTTCGTTTTGCCAAGTTTCTAGGGATATATGATGTTCCCCTAATACGAGCCGTCGTTTTCCACATTGGTTTAGAAAAACCTGGTGGTTTAGAGGTTCCCGGGTCATTGTTACAACTTAAGGACTTCGGGGGTTGACGATACATATAAAGTTCATCGGGGTTGGAATTAGATTTCTCTATTTTTATGCCCTTTCCCTTATTATTTTCTTTTGCCTTTTTAAATTCAGGTGGGGTAATTTCTATAACATCATGGGAATTCTCGTCGGAATCCGATTCATCGGAGAATTGGTAATCCTCCCAATATTTTGCTTCCTTGGCGGAAACACCATTGACCATAATTAACCTTGGTCGGTTGGTTGAGGATTTTCTTTTACTTAACCGTTTTATTATTTCCCCCACCGATTCTATTTCTTCATCCGGTTCCGATTCTTCTTCCGGTTCGAATTCTTCTTTCGGTTCCGACTCTTCTTCCGGTTCCGACTCTTCTTCCGGTTCCTCTTCGGGAACTTGTGAATCAGTCCACGAATCATTCCAATTTACATTTGACTCTTCATTATTATTAGGTGAGTCAATGGGACTTGTTCTAGAGGTAGACATCTATCACATAATATCAAACGCGTTAAGAGATTAATATATCACATAATATTCACATGTTAAAAATATATAGTTTCCAACAAAATTTGTTAAGCAATCATTTTTCAAGTAAACACGGTCGAAGTCCAGACTCACTAATGCATCCTAACAAACTCGATAAGACACACTAATGCAAAATTCTGGTTCTCTAAGACCAACGCTCGGATACCAACTGAAATGTCCCGTTCTTATTGATTAAAAACGTTCCATATTAATTGATTTCGTTGCGAGGTTTTGACCTCTATATGAGACGTTTTTCAAAGACTGCATTCATTTTTAAAACAAACCATAACCTTTATTTCATAAATAAAGGTTTAAAAAGCTTTACGTAGATTATCAAATAATGATAATCTAAAATATCCTGTTTACACACGACCATTACATAATGGTTTACAATACAAATATGTTACATCGAAATCAGTTTCTTGAATGCAGTTTTTACACAATATCATACAAACATGGACTCCAAATCTTGTCCTTATTTTAGTATGCAACAGCGGAAGCTCTTAGTATTCACCTGAGAATAAACATGCTTTAAACGTCAACAAAAATGTTGGTGAGTTATAGGTTTAACCTATATATATCAAATCATAATAATAGACCACAAGATTTCATATTTCAATACACATCCCATACATAGAGATAAAAATCATTCATATGGTGAACACCTGGTAACCGACATTAACAAGATGCATATATAAGAATATCCCCATCATTCCGGGACACCCTTCGGATATGATATAAATTTCGAAGTACTAAAGCATCCAGTACTTTGGATGGGGTTTGTTAGGCCCAATAGATCTATCTTTAGGATTCGCGTCAATTAGGGTGTCTGTTCCCTAATTCATAGATTACCAGACTTAATAAAAAGGGGCATATTCGATTTCGATAATTCAACCATAGAATGTAGTTTCACGTACTTGTGTCTATTTTGTAAATCATTTATAAAACCTGCATGTATTCTCATCCCAAAAATATTAGATTTTAAAAGTGGGACTATAACTCACTTTCACAGATTTTTACTTCGTCGGGAAGTAAGACTTGCCCACTGGTTGATTCACGAACCTATAACAATATATACATATATATATCAAAGTATGTTCAAAATATATTTACAACACTTTTAATATATTTTGATGTTTTAAGTTTATTAAGTCAGCTGTCCTCGTTAGTAACCTACAACTAGTTGTCCACAGTTAGATGTACAGAAATAAATCGATAAATATTATCTTGAATCAATTCACGACCCAGTGTATACGTATCTCAGTATTGATCACAACTCAAACTATATATATTTTGGAATCAACCTCAACCCTGTATAGCTAACTCCAACATTCACATATAGAGTGTCTATGGTTGTTCCGAAATATATATAGATGTGTCGACATGATAGGTCGAAACATTGTATACGTGTCTATGGTATCTCAAGATTACATAATATACAATACAAGTTGATTAAGTTATGGTTGGAATAGATTTGTTACCAATTTTCACGTAGCTAAAATGAGAAAAATTATCCAATCTTGTTTTACCCATAACTTCTTCATTTTAAATCCGTTTTGAGTGAATCAAATTGCTATGGTTTCATATTGAACTCTATTTTATGAATCTAAACAGAAAATTATAGGTTTATAGTCGGAAAAATAAGTTACAAGTCGTTTTTGTAAAGGTAGTCATTTCAGTCGAAAGAACGACGTCTAGATGACCATTTTAGAAAACATACTTCCACTTTGAGTTTAACCATAATTTTTGGATATAGTTTCATGTTCACAATAAAAATCATTTTCCCAGAATAACAACTTTTAAATCAAAGTTTATCATAGTTTTAATTAACTAACCCAAAACAGCCCGCGGTGTTACTACGACGGCGTAAATCTGGTTTTACGGTGTTTTTCGTGTTTCCAGGTTTTAAATCATTAAGTTAGCATATCATATAGATATAGAACATGTGTTAAGTTGATTTTAAAAGTCAAGTTAGAAGGATTAACTTTTGTTTGCAAACAAGTTTAGAATTAACTAAACTATGTTCTAGTGATTACAAGTTTAAACCTTCGAATAAGATAGCTTTATATGTATGAATCGAATGATGTTATGAACATCATTACTACCTTAAGTTCCTTGGATAAACCTACTAGAAAAGAGAAAAAATGGATCTAGCTTCAACGGATCCTTGGATGGCTCGAAGTTCTTGAAGCAGAATCATGACACGAAAACAAGTTCAAGTAAGATCATCACTTGAAATAAGATTGTTATAGTTATAGAAATTGAACCAAAGTTTGAATATGATTATTACCTTGTATTAGAATGATAACCTACTATAAGAAACAAAGATTTCTTGAGGTTGGATGATCACCTTACAAGATTGGAAGTGAGCTAGCAAACTTGAAAGTATTCTTGATTTTATGTAACTAGAACTTGTAGAATTTATGAAGAACACTTAGAACTTGAAGATAGAACTTGAGAGAGATCAATTAGATGAAGAAAATTGAAGAATGAAAGTGTTTGTAGGTGTTTTTGGTCGTTGGTGTATGGATTAGATATAAAGGATATGTAATTTTGTTTTCATGTAAATAAGTCATGAATGATTACTCATATTTTTGTAATTTTATGAGATATTTCATGCTAGTTGCCAAATGATGGTTCCCACATATGTTAGGTGACTCACATGGGCTGCTAAGAGCTGATCATTGGAGTGTATATACCAATAGTACATACATCTAAAAGCTGTGTATTGTACGAGTACGAATACGGGTGCATACGAGTAGAATTGTTGATGAAACTGAACGAGGATGTAATTGTAAGCATTTTTGTTAAGTAGAAGTATTTTGATAAGTGTCTTGAAGTCTTTCAAAAGTGTATGAATACATATTAAAACACTACATGTATATACATTTTAACTGAGTCGTTAAGTCATCGTTAGTCGTTACATGTAAATGTTGTTTTGAAACCTTTAGGTTAACGATCTTGTTGAATGTTGTTAACCCATTGTTTATTATAACAAATGAGATATTAAATTGTTATATTATCATGATATTATGATATATAATATATCTCAGTATGATGTATATACAGTTAAATGTCGTTACAACGATAATCGTTACATATATGTCTCGTTTCGAAATCATTAAGTTAGTAGTCTTATTTTTACATATGTATTTCATTGTTAATACACTTAATAATATATTTACTTATCATTTAACATAATTAACCAAGTGTATCAATATCTTAATATGATTCATATGTACCTAGTAAGACGTTGTTATAACGATAATCGTTATATATATCGTTTTCGAGTTTCTTAAATTAATAGTCTCATTTTTATGTATATAACTCATTGTTAAAATACCTAATGAGATACATACTTATAATAAAAACATGTTAACTATATATATAACAATGTATATGTCATCGTATAGTTTTTACAAGTTTTACGTTCGTGAATCACCGGTCAACTTGGGTGGTCAATTGTCTATATGAAACATATTTCAATTAATCAAGTCTTAACAAGTTTGATTGCTTAACATGTTGGAAACACTTAATCATGTAAATAACAATTTCATTTAATATATATATAAACATGGAAAAGTTCGGGTCACTACATTGGAGTTGGTCGAACAAATCGTCAATCCTAGGCAATGGATAACGATTCTTGATCGTCACTTTATTCAACTCCCGGTAATCGATGCACATCCGCATACTACCATCCTTCTTCTTCACAAAAAAAACCGGAGCGCCCCATGGCGAAGCACTCGGTCGAATGAAACCCTTCTCAAGCAACTCTTGGGTTTGATTTAACAAGTCTTGCATTTCCATTGGTGCTAAACGATAAGGAGTTTTAGCAATGGGGGTAGCCCCCGGAACCAACTCAATGCGAAAGTCAACTTGTCTTTCCGCCGGAACACCCGGTAACTCATCCGGAAAAACGTCTTCAAATTCATTCACCACTGGAATTTCACGAATGGGTGGTGGCTCATCACGAGTATCAACAACATGGGCAAGAAAAGCCATGCCACCACCAACCAGAAAACGACGTGCCCGTGCAAAAGTGCATATCGGCACAAGTCTTCTTCGTTTATCGCCATGAATAATTTACTCTCCCCCACAAGGGGTCTTCACTCGAATAGATTTTTCATGGCATGCAATATCGGCTCTATTATGATCGAGCCAATCCATACCAACAATGATATCAAAATCACCCAAAGTCATCGGGATGAGGTCGATTTTAAAGTTTTCGACACCAAACACAACATTACAATTTTTACACACATAAACCACTAGCACCGTCTTGCCATCTGCTATTTCAACTTCTACCGGACGACTTAACTTAGCTAACGGTTTATTAAGTTTAGGCACAAATTTTGGTGACACAAACGACAAGTTTGCACCACTATCAAAGAGTATCCGTACCGGATTTGAATTAACCATGAAAGTACCTGAGACAACATCGCTAGATTGCTTGGCCTCCTCATTGTTCATCAAATAATTTCGACCCCTAGCCATACCCGCCGCCTTCTCTAATCGGTTAATATTATCGTTGCGCAATTCGGGACACTCTGGCCTCTTGTGCCCCTCTTTGTTACAATTAAACAAACGATTTTGTTGGAAGATGAGTTCGTACAATCACGGACCAAGTGCCCTTGTCGACCACAATTGTAGCACGTGGGCCCAAAACTCTTAGAAGCCCCCTTTTTCGCACTACTGACGCTCTCAGTCACACTCTTGTTCTTCTTGTTCGAGTGGCTAGTAGCTTCAAATTTTTGTTTGCCAAAGGTGAAGTCACTCTTTCTTGGAGCAAGCGACTCAAAACCCTTAGCGATATCAAATAGCTCATCAAAAGTCTTCGCCGAATTCCTACTAATCCTTTCTTGATAGTTATCATTCAAGGTTCGGTAGAAATCTTCTTTTAACATGTGATCGTTCCCGTCATACTCCGGGCAAAATTGGGTCTTTGATAAGAAAGTGGACTTGAGAGTGTTCAAATCCATTGACCCTTGCCTTAAAGCACGTAACTCGTCCTTAAGCTTTGAAAGATCGGCCGAAGTTCGGTATTCCCTGAAAAATTCCTCTTTAAACTCATCCCACGTCAAACTCATACTTTGTTCTTCGCCATAAAGTTGGATTTTCGCATCCCACCACAACTTGGCATCACCCCTCATCATGCTACTACCAAACCTCGTCTTTTTATCGAGAGGGCACTCACTAGTACGGAAAGCCCCCTCCATATCGGAGATCCATCGAGCACTCTTTAGAGGGTCTCGTTCACCTTCAAAGGTGGGAGGTTGAGCATCTTTGAAGTTTTTATAGTGGAAGTCTCGTCTTCCCGCGTTATCCTCTTTAAGAACAATCTTAACTTGTTCCTTGACTAGATTGACTACTTGCTCGTCAATCGAATCCAAGAACACCTTCTTAACATCCTCTAAGAAGACCTCATGATGCCTTTGCATAATGGCCTCAACCTTGGCCGTAAACTCAGCATCCTCGCTCGAACCCCCTTCATTGGTCTCGGGTCCGTTTCTCGTCTTCATAGTATAAAACGGAAAAGGTTAAGCAACGAACGAGAAAACTTAACACATATGTATATACATATACACCACACTACCCCATCTTGCTCAACAATCATCGTACATCGCTTGTTTGACACGATTTGAACTCGTAACAATGGTAGCTAATCATTGTTACGCGAGCACGTCGCATTAACTTGCTAGTACAACGTCTATCTTGCTTGATGATTGCTAACACAACACAAAAAAATTAGCGCAAGGTTAGTTCACATAAACCTAAGCACTAATCAACTCCCGGTCCGACCCGTCTCCTACAAGTCCCGCGTAAAGCGCATACACAAATAAATCTAAGTCTAGGCACCTATCTCAAGTCGCCTAAATCCCTTAGACCATGCTCTGATACCACTTGTAACAACCCAACCCAATATACAATCGAACACGCATAAAATAAAAAAAAATTTTATATGGGAGTGCGCCACGCGCACCACCTCAGGGTGCGCGGCGCGCACAGGCCTATTTTCAGTTCTGTCCGAATTTTCAATTTTTCGAATAAAGATCTCCCACTTCCCGACATATTTAGACGAAACGCTTTTCACAACATGTTCTAATATGAAAAACTCATACGATTCAAACATAAAATGAGTTTTACAAAATGGGGCCCACATCGGCCGTTTTACGAGTTTCATACGAAAGTCCGAGTTTCGAACACACTAGTTTAAATTCCAAACGACACTATGAGCATGGTGTTTGGGGTTAAACTACCCATATCTTGGTAATATTCCAAAAGCTATCACATCCCAAAAGCGTCCCCTAAACAACAAGCGGGATCTCTAATCCAATCGAAGGCCCTTACCTTTGTCGACGCCGGAGCCTATAAAAAGATAAACAATGAGAGGGTAAGTAAAGCTTAGTGAATGCAATAATTATACCCATATATATATAACATACCTACTTGCAATCACTTACACATATACCGCATACACGCTAGCAATACAATTAGCATACCATCTCAAGTACAAAGCTAATAATCTCCAACAAATCGCTACTAGCGTAATCAATAACATATAATCGACATAACATAATATGCTACAAAACAAAATACACAACCATGGTTAACCATTCTCGCGTCATGGTGCTACCGGCTCTTTGGTTCACACCATACGCATTCGTCATGATGCTACCGGCTCTTTGGTTCACATCACAACTCGAGTCATACTCACGCTAGAGTGCTACCGGCTCTTTGGTTCACACTCTAACAACGCTAAGGTGCTACCGGCTCTTTGGTTCACACCCTAACAAATCGTGCTATAGCGCTACCGGCTCTTTGGTTCACACTATAACACACGTACTATGACGCTACCGGCTCTTTGGTTCACATCATAGCACGCTCGCACATACTATGGCACTACCGGCTCTTTGGTTCATGAAAGGACCCGTCCTAATCCATCCGGACGAAGTCCATATTGATTATAAACGATTCACAACAGTTGATTACATCGCGAGGTACTTGACCTCTATATGATACATTTTACAAACATTGCATTCGTTTTTGAAAAGACAATCTTTCATTACATCAAAAGTTGACAATATGCATACCATTTCGTAATATATCTTACTATAATTGACTTAATAGTAATCTTGATGAACTCAACGACTCGAATGCAACGTCTTTTGAAATATGTCATGAATGACTCCAAATAATATCTCTAAGATGAGCAAATGCACAGCGGAAGATTTCTTTCGTACCTGAGAATAAACATGCTTTAAAGTGTCATCCAAAAGGTTGGTGAGTTCATTAGTTTAACATAAATAATCATTTCATAATTTTAATAGACCACAAGATTTCATATTTCCATTTCTCATAAATATACGTCCCATGCATAGAGACAAAAATATCATTCATATGGATTGAACACCTGGTAACCGACATTCACAATTTGTATATAAGAATATCCCCATCATTCCGGGATCCTCCTTCGGACATGATATAAATTTTGAAGTACTAAAGCATCCGGTACTTTGGATGGGGCTTGTTGGGCCCGATAGATCTATCTTTAGAGTTCGCGTCAATTAGGGTGTCTGTTCCCTAATTCTTAGATTACCAGACTTAATAAAAAGGGGCATATTCGATTTCGATCATTCATCCATATAATGTAGTTTCAATACTTGTGTCTATTTCGTAAAACAGTTATAGAAACAACGCATGTATTCTCAGTCCCAAAAATATATTGCAAAAGCATTTAAAAAGGGATTAATGAAACTCACGCATATAAATATTGTAAAACAGTTAATAAAGCATTTGCATGTATTCTCAGCCCAAAATGTATATAAAAAGGGAATAAGGAAACTCATGCATATAAATATTGCAAAAACAGTTATTTAAACATTGCATGTATTCTCAGCCCCAAAATGTATATAAAAAGGGAATAATGAAACTTACTGTACTGTATTTTGTAGTAAAAATACATATGACGACATTTGAACAAATGCAGGGTTGGCCTCGGATTCACGAACCTATATCATTTGCATATTTATTAATACACATAATCGTAATCGAACAAATTTATTTATTAAATCTTAATTTATATATTATATATTTAATTTGTGTATATATTTAAAATGATTAATATCTATATAGTCATATTAATATATCCATATTTATTTACATTATTGTTTAGTGTCATACTTAAAAATCATTAGTTTGTTGTATGTATGTATTTAAATAAGTAATATTAATAAGTTTGATGAATATGGTTATTTGAAATATTAACATAATTATAGTATATATATTAAGTATATTTCATGTATAAAATATTTATTTGTTTAAAATGATAGTTTTTAATAATAATAATGATTTACTAATAATAATAATAATAATAATAATAATTTTATTAATAATAATACTGTTAATACTTATACTTATAATAATAATAGAAATTTTATTAACAATGATAATATTAATAATCATGTTACTTACTAATAATACTTTTATTGGTAATAATATTAGTGATAACATTAATACTAATCATAATCATAATTGTAACTAAGATTATGATACATGGTAACTAATATTTATAATACTTAATAATAATATTAATTCTACTATTTAATGATAATAATAAAAAAAATAACACTAATGATAAGTGTAATACTAACAATAATAATAATAATCATGATAACAATAACAATAACAATAACAATAACAATAACAATAATAATAATAATAATAATAATGATAATAATAATAATAATAATAATAATAATAATAATAATAATAATAATAATAATAATAATAATAATAATAATAATAATAATAATAATAATAATAATAATAATAATAATAATAATAATAATAAAGGAAAGACTACCTCAAAAAGAATTTGTTCCAAACAATAATCACAGCCCATACACAGATTCGAACCCTTGACCTTTCAATTGCACATCAACACCTTGAACCATCTACTCCGATTACATTTTTCTGTTTTAAAACCGAATTAAAACCATATATCATAATAATCCATTTGTTCTTCTTCTTCCCACAACCAAATCACTCAGAACCCATAACCCAATATGTTAGCAGCTTAATTGTTTGAACTCGAAAATTTAATTAAAACAGAAACGATTGGTTGTGAGTAAAATGG
This sequence comes from Rutidosis leptorrhynchoides, assembly GCF_046630445.1. NCBI lineage: Eukaryota > Viridiplantae > Streptophyta > Magnoliopsida > Asterales > Asteraceae > Rutidosis > Rutidosis leptorrhynchoides. The sequence continues at coordinate 585,339,303 of NC_092335.1, read as the reverse complement.
ATTAACAAAACAACAAAAACAAGAAAAAAAATTTAAACAGGAAATAGAAAAGTTTCACGATGAACACGTTTTTGAACCAAAAATTGATTTTGAATTTAGAGACTATTTTAGGCTATGGTTACTGAATAAGATAGATAGTAAATCGTTATTAGAAACTTCTGGGATCATCAATTGATTCAACAACAACCAAACAAACTCTAATTCCTCTATGACAACGACTGTTGACTTTTTGAAAAGCTATCTTTGACTCGAGAATTTGTAATTGTTACGAAGAATTTGAGGCTCAAACTTTGCAGATAGTTTGAGATAGAGATTCTAAGGAAAACTGCATTGTTACATTTTTAGTTTCAAATCGAATTCGAGTTATGGCTAAAAAGATGGAAAACAGAGATAACTGACCTGTGTTCTTCATTTTCTGATTTAATTCAATTCACTAGAAGCTTTTAAAAGTGTTTGAGTTTGATATATGATAACATGATGTCATTGGGTACCAATTACAACTGGTATTGATCGTTTTTATTGTATAAACGAATTCGACAGGAATTTAAATAACAAAAAAAAAATTAATAAATAAAAATATAAAAAGGAGATTGGGACGTGTAACTTATTCTTGGTTGTATTAGATATATTGAGTTCGACTGCTAATAAAAATTTGAGACAAGGACAACAATTCAGATCGTGATTGTTATCCAGAATCTAGTTTATATCCTATATTAGTATTAATAATATAAATAATTATATTAATTATTAATAATACTAATAATTATAATATTAATAATTATATAAATAATAATAATAATAAATAATATTTATTCTAACAACACTGATAATTTACATTATCTTTATAATAATATTTATAATTTTATTAATAATTTTATGATAATGGGAGGAAAAAAAATAAAAAATAAAAAAAATGACAATCTTATTAATAACTAAAATCGTGATTTTTACTACTAATTAAAATAATAATGATATTAATAACAATGACAATATCAATAACAATAGTAATATTATAACAAATTAGGTGTATCAATTTCATAGGTATGTATTATATTTAATAGTATTAATAATAATAATATTAATATTAATATTATTGATATTAATAATGAAGTAATAATAATATTAGTATAACACTATATTTTTAACTTGAAACCTAATTTTAATATACTAATATTACGTATTAATAATTATTTATATTTATTACCTATATATATTAATTAAATACACATATTGAATGTTTAATACTTATACGCTTTATATATTATAATATACCTACAATCAATAATTATGTATCAATCATATATACATGTATATTCCAACTACTACATATTTAATTTTATTTTAATTATTAAATTTAAGTTTAATATATATATACTATTTTCGATTTAAGGTTCGTGAATCATCGAAAATAGTCAAAGGGTAATTTGAATATATGAACATAGTTTCCAAAATTTCGAGACTCAACATTACAGACTTTGCTTATCGTATCGAAATCATATAAAGATTAAGTTTAAATTTGATCGGAAATTCCCGGGTCATCACAGTTCATACCATAGCATACAAATAAATACATTACATACATATGCATATAATCATTCCACTCACCTTAACGATTTGGTGACGATTTATACCTCCACAAGCTTCAAAGCAAGGTACCTAAATATATAAGTACTCGATCAACAAACAAACTTGTTGGACTAAATACCAACACTTCACTCATGTGCATTTAATGACTTAAATGCATTAAATGCCCCATTTTCACCAAAACCGCCCTTTAAGGGTCAAGACCATCATTAATCACTTAAAAGCTAGTGATTAAGGTCCAACAACACTAACCATTACACAATTAGGGTATTTCATACCCATATTTCCCAATTAGGTCAATCATTAGCCCTTTGACTAATTTAAAGTCAACATACCCATTTCGGGTTATCTACTAACCCATCTAACACCCATTTACAAATTAACTAGGTGTGCTAGTAATTAACTAACCAATTAGGACTCATAAACATCAATTACCACTTTAAAACCCTAGGTTAGTTACCAATGAGTCTTCATGACTCCATCTTACCCAAGAACACCCAAAATCACCAAATATGGGTTTTATGTTCTTCATTTACCCAAACCCTAACCCTTACACAAAATCAAAGTAAGGAAATTAAAGTTAGAACATACCACTACAACCACAACGGAGCTAGAGAGGGGATGAACAACTTTAATACCCGCACTTTGGTCCGAGAACAACTTCTTCCCCTTAGATTTAAGCTTTCACACTCAAGAATCACACTCTCACTCTAAAATTTAAGTAAAGGGGATAAGGTTGTTGATAATGGAGTTAATGATACTCCACAACTGACCAACTGGCCTTTAACTCGTCCACAAGTGAAATTACCAAATTGCCCATCAAAATATCTCATTAAAACAGCAAAAACCCGGCTACAGTAGGGAGTGCGCGGCGCGCTCCCTTTGGTGTGCGCGGCGCGCACTAAGCTCAGATTGCTCTCTGACTTCTGTTTAACTGCACAATCATTCCCACACTTTATGTACTCTATATACTCTGCTGTACAATGAAGATTAGGGTCTTACACAAAGAATGTTACGTATAGTTATCGTTTTGAAAACTTAAGTTAGTAGTTTCAAAATATACTTATAACTCATTGTCATTAGTACACAATGAGATGTTAAACCATCCTTAGATCATGTTAAATATATATAAATACATATATATACATAAACGTATAATTATCGTATGTTATATAGTTCGTGATATCATCGGTCAAATTGGACGGTCAAACGTTGTGTAAAACTCTTTTCAAAAACACAAGTCTCAATAATTTGGATTTCTTATCATGTTGGTAAGGTTTAATTTATGTAAATATTAATCTCATAAGTATAAAACGATCGGAAAAATCTGGGTCGTTACAGTACCTACCCGTTAAATAAATTTCGTCCTGAAATTTGAATGAGATGGTCATGGCTGGCAATAAGTATGTTTTCATGACGTATACGAGTTGGAAATTAGAGTTTTATTATCATCAAGTAATATAGATAAAGCAATTTGATTTTTGTGAAGAGTATGAGTGAGGCTATCACCAAAGGGTGAAATGAGTAGGTATAGATTCGTCATATCTTTTGACGTAGATAGGATTGATTTCCAAGTTCAAGAGATTTGGAGTAAAATCTTCATAATGAGATTTGATTCTTCGATAATCAAGGAAATTAGAATCCGCTTTAAATGCAATCATCTATTTTGATTGCTCTGTCGGATCTTTTACTATAAATACACCTCCCTTCATTTCCTTACAACTCATACCTTCTATTCTTCCTCCCTCAATTCATACTTTAAAACATTTATCAGTATGCTTCATCCAGTATTGATCCTGGATATACTCTTAACTTTCATCTCTGTCATTCTTCTTTTTCATCTACCTCCGGAGGATTTTATTTATTTCTACTATTACCTTGGGGTTATAGTATTGTTAATTCTCCCGTGCCTTTACGTTGCAATACGCATTGATATACACGGTTTGTAATTTATTTGTTGTTGTCGAGCTTTATATTTTCTTTTATATTCAACAGTTCCATACTTCTGTTTCCTCTTCCCGACTTCGAGTCAAGCGAATAATGGTCCGGAATTCGTAGGTATGGATTTTGAAATAAACATAGTTAATGTTCTAAGAATGAAATAGTAATTGCACGATCTTGATTTGGTAAGTTACCAGAATGTCCGAAAAGATAGAATTATCAAGGAGATATGTTCTTAATATGTTTGGAGATTGGGTAGAATGTAAGAGTTGTGTAACATGGCACATGATGACGTTATGATCTGTGAATCGTTATGTTCCATTTAGAAACTCGGCATGAATTACTATAATATAATCACGTTGATCAAGTGTCATTATATTATACTAATTCATGCTTTAGTTTCCAACACTACTTCAAAACATTCATATTTTAAACTCGAATTTTTCAGAATTTAGAAACTAACACAGTTTCTTTTATGTTGTAACGCAAATATTGTGAAGAGATAAATGATTTTTGATGAGGATAGTTGGGAATATATCTTCAGGAATATCGGAGATATTTATAATGAAAAATACGATGATATCTTAGAATATCTAAGATCAGGGAATGACGCGGAAAATCTGTCTGTGAAGTTTTAGAATAAGGAGTAAGGTTCTTACTAACGGTTTCAGCAGACACTGAATCATTTGAATCCTTTGAAGGTAGATTTCGTCATTGTGATTTGTCCACGACCTCCTTTATACTTTGGTCAATCCGTTTTCCAGTACCAAATTTTTCGTTCGAGCTTTTCCAATCTATTATTCTTTATTGTCAAACTTCTGACCGTAATTGTTGTCTACTGTCTTTACCACTTTATCAGTCTTTTCCAAAACTTAATAGCACTAATTTGTAGACTGGAGCATTTTTCATAAACTTCACATTTGAAATATGTAATTCTTGGGGATAGACGTCGTATATATATATATATATATATATATATATATATATATATATATATATATATATATATATATATATATATATATATATATATATATATATATATATAACTGCCGAAATAGAAATGCTGCCAGATTTCAAAATACCAATTGTTGATTCCGCCAAAGGGGTAACGAGTTGCTGGTACATCTGCTGATAATGTCGTGGAATATAAAACTTTCCCTGGTAACAAAAGGGTAATCGTATATATTACAGGTTATAATAAGGCTACTTCGAATGGAAAGTCGAGGTTGACTTGCTGAAACTGTGACAAAATTTGCTATTTTGAAAAGGAATCACAAAGTTATTTTTACTAATAAATGCTAAAAGATTTAACGCAAATACGTGTTAAATTATGTCCTTGGTTTCGAGAGCTTTTCAGGTGCAAGACTGCGGGTAATGTGTGGTTGGATCATCATCTCGATTGTCCATTATTTGAAGTGTCTTCAGGAATTTCGAAGGGTTTGATCATAGATTGTAATTGTTAATATACATATGATGTTTTAGGACTTTGAATGATACAAATATTTTTCTGGGTTCCAAGAATTGAATGATGTTCTAGCATAGTTTTGAAGTCAAAGTATAGTTTTGAAAGATGTAAGAGTCCTAAGAGTGATGTCTTCTGTTAAGTTTGGATTTCGTTTTGTCGTAATCAAATTTGGATGAGAATGGTTGTTTTGATTTCTATGAAAGAATGTATATTATTGTGAAGGTAGTGAGTATAGTTGATGATTGTTGAATCAGAGTCGAAGAATATAATCATATTAATTGTGAATTTATATATCTCTCGGGTATTACCTACCCGTTAAAAAAAATTTCACAAGTAATGTTTTGTACCAGAGAATTTTATTACAATCTTTATGAAAATATATGTACATATATATCTTCTTCAGATGTAATCATGAATTTAATAAGTCAATATAATATTAGACTCATTTGATTTTCGGTTTGAGCTAGAATAAGTAATCTCTAAAACGATTAGGAACCACATATTCTTCACAGAATATTAATGAAGTTATGGATCAATACTTCATTATTTATTCTTATATATATTTCCTTAGTGAATCATGCTGATACTCATTGAACTCTTGCTAACTTCGCAAGATATGAATGTTGTTTCCCAGTAAGCTTCGAGTACATTGAAGATGAAAGTGTAAAATCAAACATATTATTGAATAATACACTTGGTTTATTATAAAACGAAATTCATTGAATTGAAACAGGGATTGTAGTTAACGATGATTAAGTTGCTGACGAAGGACGTACATCATTGCATATTTGCAGTATGAATTTAAACGAGTAGTATCTACCCTTTTTCAATTCATACTTAATAGCTTAGTACGAAAAGATTTATTTTGGTTTCCGAATTCATATATATAAAATATTTATATAAATTCTTCATAATAATGAGTTAATACTTCATAACTCGTTGATGCAATATACGCGTTATTGATGATGTCCACGGTGATTCTTGAACTGGTGGAGCTTGTGATGTCAAAGTTGCTGACGATTCTAACGATGTTGACAGCACTGACTGTGTTGGTGAGGCTAAGGGTACTGCTGATGCTGTTGGTAAAACAAGTCTAGCTTGTACCTTACGCATCATTCTTGTCAGGGTTTCTACTCTTCCTTTTTTCATTTCTGTCCACTCATCTGATTTATGGTTAAGGCAGAAATAGGTAATCTCTATGTCTTTAGAGATTACATAATCACCATAGAATGTTTCTCCGATGAAGTTATGAATCAATACTTTATCGTTTGTTGTTGTTGGTACTTCTCGGTATCTATGTTGCGTGTGACGTTGATATCCGAGGTACGGATGGTGATATTGAGGCGTGTGATGCGGATGTGATTGTTGGTGGTGGTAATGATCCTGTTGATGTTGATGATGGTGATAACGTTGATGCTGGTGATGCTGCTGGTGCTTAGGGTATTGAGGCTTGCGATGTTGATGTTATTGACGGTACTGGTTATGCTGCTGATGCTGCTGATGGTGTTTGTAACCTTCGTACCGTATTCTCCAAAGCCACTACCCGAGTGCGAAGCTCGTTGACTTCTTCTATTACACCGGGGTGATTGTCGGTTCGGACGAGCGGATAAATAAAAGCTAGAATTTGATGTAGTATATAATCGTGACGAGATACTCTGGAAATAAGAGAGCAAATGGTTTCTCGAACAGGTTCGCCGGTAAGTGCTTCAGGTTCATCGTCAAGAGGGCAATTTGGTGGATGGAAGGGATCACCTTCTTCTTGTCTCCAATGATTGAGGAGGCTACGAACCCATCCCCAATCCATCTAAAATAGATGATGACTGATTGGTTGATCCATTCCGGTCACACTGCTTTCGGAGCTTGAGTGGTATTCCATATCGGAATCCGAGGGACTTCAACTAGTGAGGAGTTCCATTTCGTATGATTGAATAAAGGATTTTTCGATATGAAATAATTTTCCGGCTATCGGGTGGTATTCTAATTATATAGAATATCCACATATATAGAACAAAAGATCTCATAGATTACGGAGGGATTTACGGAATATGTCAGACAAAGTTTACAGTAACAGATACGCGTAGATATGAATTAGCAAATACGCTAAGATATGAATTTTGTCTATACACCATTCATGCAATGAATGCAGTAAGACGCGTTTAGACTTAAGATGATAAGCAGATAATTTCCTACAGATGATAAGTAGATGATTTTTGACACAAAATGATAAGCAAAATTTTGACATGCAGACACGGTCAAAGTCCAGACTCACTAATGCAACCTAACGACTTATCAGTTAGACACACTAATGCAGACCTGGTTCGCTAAGACCACCGCTCTGATACCACATGAAACGACCCGACCCAATCCATAGGAACGAATACAATAACATATGATTACATCGCGAGGCATTTGACCTCTATATGATACGTTATATAAACATTGCATTCTTTTGAAAAGATATACCATAAATGAATATTTAAAATTCAATGTTTTCGATATCTGATGATTTCTACATATAGACAATCACCGTAAATAACAGTTTACAAGAATACTTCCGTTGACAATGCAGTCAAAATAAATACACGGTGATGATTTTGTGAATGCAATGCTTCCTCGAATAAAACATGTATGACTCCATGTGAAATGTCCCGTTCTTATTGATTAAAAACGTTCCATATTAATTAATTTCGTTGCGAGGTTTTGACCTCTATATGAGACGTTTTTCAAAGACTGCATTCATTTTAAAACAAACCATAACCTTTATTTCATCAATAAAGGTTTAAAAAGCTTTACGTAGATTATCAAATAATGATAATCTAAAATATCCTGTTTACACACGACCATTACATAATGGTTTACAATACAAATATGTTACAACAAAATAAGTTTCTTGAATGCAGTTTTTACACAATATCATACAAGCATGGACTCCAAATCTCGTCCTTATTTAAGTATGCGACAGCGGAAGCTCTTAATAATCACCTGAGAATAAACATGCTTAAAACGTCAACAAAAATGTTGGTGAGTTATAGGTTTAACCTATATATATCAAATCATAATAATAGACCACAAGATTTCATATTTCAATACACATCCCATACATAGAGATAAAAATCATTCATATGATGAACACCTGGTAACCGACATTAACAAGATGCATATATAAGAATATCCCCATCATTCCGGGACACCCTTCGGATATGATATAAATTTCGAAGTACTAAAGCATCCGGTACTTTGGATGGGGTTTGTTAGGCCCGATAGATCTATCTTTAGGATTCGCGTCAATTAGGGTGTCTGTTCCCTAATTCTTAGATTACCAGACTTAATAAAAAAGGGGCATATTCGATTTCGATAATTCAACCATAGAATGTAGTTTCACGTACTTGTGTCTATTTTGTAAATCATTTACAAAACCTGCATGTATTCTCATCCCAAAAATATTAGATTTTAAAAGTGGGACTATAACTCACTTTCACAGATTTTTACTTCGTCGGGAAGTAAGACTTGGCCACTGGTTGATTCACGAACCTATAACAATATATACATATATATCAAAGTATGTTCAAAATATATTTACAACACTTTTAATATATTTTGATGTTTTAAGTTTATTAAGTCAGCTGTCCTTGTTAGTAACCTACAACTAGTTGTCCACAGTTAGATGTACAGAAATAAATCGATAAATATTATCTTGAATCAATCCACGACCCAGTGTATACGTATCTCAGTATTGATCACAACTCAAACTATATATATATTTTGGAATTAACCTCAACCCTGTATAGCTAACTCCAACATTCACATATAGAGTGTCTATGGTTGTTCCGAAATATATATAGATGTGTCGACATGATAGGTCAAAACATTGTATACGTGTCTATGGTATCTCAAGATTACATAATATACAATACAAGTTGATTAAGTTATGGTTGGAATAGATTTGTTACCAATTTTCACGTAGCTAAAATGAGAAAAATTATCCAATCTTGTTTTACCCATAACTTCTTCATTTTAAATCCGTTTTGAGTGAATCAAATTGCTATGGTTTCATATTGAACTCTATTTTATGAATCTAAACAGAAAAAGTATAGGTTTATAGTCGGAAAAATAAGTTACAAGTCATTTTTGTAAAGGTAGTCATTTCAGTCGAAAGAACGACGTCTAGATGACCATTTTAGAAAACATACTTCCACTTTGAGTTTAACCATAATTTTTGGATATAGTTTCATGTTCATAATAAAAATAATTTTCTCAGAATAATAACTTTTAAATCAAAGTTTATCATAGTTTTTAATTAACTAACCCAAAACAGCCCGCGGTGTTACTACGACGGCGTAAATCCGGTTTTACGGTGTTTTTTATGTCTCCAGGTTTTAAATCATTAAGTTAGCATATCATATAGATATATAACATGTGTTTAGTTGATTTTAAAAGTCAAGTTAGAAGGATTAACTTTTGTTTGCGAACAAGTTTAGAATTAACTAAACTATGTTCTAGTGATTACAAGTTTAAACCTTCGAATAAGATAGCTTTATATGTATGAATCGAATGATGTTATGAACATCATTACTACCTTAAGTTCCTTGGATAAACCTACTGGAAAAGAGAAAAATGGATCTAGCTTCAACGGATCCTTGAATGGCTCGAAGTTCTTGAAGCAGAATCATGACACGAAAATAAGTTCAAGTAAGATCATCACTTGAAATAAGATTGTTATAGTTATAGAAATTGAACCAAAGTTTGAATATGATTATTACCTTGTATTAGAATGATAACCTACTGTAAGAAACAAAGATTTCTTGAGGTTGGATGATCACCTTACAAGATTGGAAGTGAGCTAGCAAACTTGAAAGTATTCTTGATTTTATGTAACTAGAACTTGTAGAATATATGAAGAACACTTAGAACTTGAAGATAGAACTTGAGAGAGATCAATTAGATGAATAAAATTGAAGAATGAAAGTGTTTGTAGGTGTTTTTGGTCATTGGTGTATGGATTAGATATAAAGGATATGTAATTTTGTTTTCATGTAAATAAGTCATGAATGATTACTCATATTTTTGTAATTTTATGAGATATTTCATGCTAGTTGCCAAATGATGGTTCCCACATGTGTTAGGTGACTCACATGGGCTGCTAAGAGCTAATCATTGGAGTGTATATACCAATAGTACATACATCTAAAAGCTGTGCATTGTACGAGTACGAATACGGGTGCATACGAGTAGAATTGTTGATGAAACTGAACGAGGATGTAATTGTAAGCATTTTTGTTAAGTAGAAGTATTTTGATAAGTGTATTTAAGTCTTTAAAAAGTGTATAAATACATATTAAAACACTACATGTATATACATTTTAACTGAGTCGTTAAGTCATCGTTAGTCGTTACATGTAAGTGTTGTTTTGAAACCTTTAGGTTAACGATCTTGTTAAATGTTGTTAACCCAATGTTTATAATATCAAATGAGATTTTAAATTATTATATTATCATGATATTATCATGTATGAATATATCTTAATATTATATATATACATTAAATGTCTTTACAACGATAATCGTTACATATATGTCTCGTTTAAAAATCATTAAGTTAGTAGTCTTGTTTTTACATATGTAGTTCATTGTTAATATACTTAATGATATGTTTACTTATCATAGTATCATGTTAACTATATGTATATCCATATATATGTCATCATATAGTTTTTACAAGTTTTAACGTTCGTGAATCACCGGTCAACTTGGGTGGTCAATTGTCTATATGAAACATATTTCAATTAATCAAGTCTTAACAAGTTTGATTGCTTAACATGTTGGAAACATTTAATCATGTAAATATCAATCTCAATTAATATATATAAACATGGAAAAGTTTGGGTCACTACAGTACCTACCCGTTAAATAAATTTCGTCCCGAAATTTTAAGCTGTTGAAGGTGTTGACGAATCTTCTGGAAATAGATGCGGGTATTTCTTCTTCATCTGATCTTCACGCTCCCAGGTGAACTCGGGTCCTCTACGAGCATTCCATCGAACCTTAACAATTGGTATCTTGTTTTGCTTAAGTCTTTTAACCTCACGATCCATTATTTCGACGGGTTCTTCGATGAATTGAAGTTTTTCGTTGATTTGGATTTCATCTAACGGAATAGTGAGATCTTCTTTAGCAAAATATTTCTTCAAATTCGAGACGTGGAAAGTGTTATGTACAGCCGCGAGTTGTTGAGGTAACTCAAGTCGGTAAGCTACTGGTCCGACACGATCAATAATCTTGAATGGTCCAATATACCTTGGATTTAATTTGCCTCGTTTACCAAATCGAACAACGCCTTTCCAAGGTGCAACTTTAAGCATGACCATCTCTCCAATTTCAAATTCTATATCTTTTCTTTTAATGTCAGCGTAGCTCTTTTGTCGACTTTGGGCGGTTTTCAACCGTTATTGAATTTGGATGATCTTCTCGGTAGTTTCTTGTATAATCTCCGGACCCGTAATCTGTCTATCCCCCACTTCACTCCAACAAATCGGAGACCTGCACTTTCTACCATAAAGTGCTTCAAACGGCGCCATCTCAATGCTTGAATGGTAGCTGTTGTTGTAGGAAAATTCTGCTAATGGTAGATGTCGATCCCAACTGTTTCCGAAATCAATAACACATGCTCGTAGCATGTCTTCAAGCGTTTGTATCGTCCTTTCGCTCTGCCCATCAGTTTGTGGATGATAGGCAGTACTCATGTCTAGACGAGTTCCTAATGCTTGTTGTAATGTCTGCCAGAATCTTGAAATAAATCTGCCATCCCTATCAGAGATAATAGAGATTGGTATTCCATGTCTGGAGACGACTTCCTTCAAATACAGTCGTGCTAACTTCTCCATCTTGTCATCTTCTATTATTGGCAGGAAGTGTGCTGATTTGGTGAGACGATCAACTATTACCCAAATAGTATCAAAACCACTTGCAGTCCTTGGCAATTTAGTGATGAAATCCATGGTAATGTTTTCCCATTTCCATTCCGGGATTTCGGGTTGTTGAAGTAGACCTGATGGTTTCTGATGCTCAGCTTTGACCTTAGAACACGTCAAACATTCTCCTACGTATTTAGCAACATCGGCTTTCATACCCGGCCACCAAAAATGTTTCTTGAGATCCTTGTACATCTTCCCCGTTCCAGGATGTATTGAGTATCTGGTTTTATGAGCTTCTCTAAGTACCATTTCTCTCATATCTCCAAATTTTGGTACCCAAATCCTTTCAGCCCTATACCGGGTTCCGTCTTCCCGAATATTAAGATGCTTCTCCGATCCTTTGGGTATTTCATCCTTTAAATTTCCCTCTTTTAAAACTCCTTGTTGCGCCTCCTTTATTTGAGTAGTAAGGTTATTATGAATCATTATATTCATAGATTTTACTCGAATGGGTTCTCTGTCCTTCCTGCTCAAGGCATCGGCTACCACATTTGCCTTCCCCGGGTGGTAACGAATCTCAAAGTCGTAATCATTCAACTATTCAATCCACCTACGCTGCCTCATATTCAGTTGTTTCTGATTAAATATGTGTTGAAGACTTTTGTGGTCGGTATATATAATACTTTTGACCCCATATAAGTAGTGCCTCCAAGTCTTTAATGCAAAAACAACCGAGCCTAATTCAAAATCATGCGTCGTATAATTTTGTTCGTGAATCTTCAATTATCTAGACGCATAATCAATCACCTTCGTTCGTTGCATTAATACACAACCGAGACCTTGCTTTGATGCGTCACAATAAATCACAAAATCATCATTCCCTTCAGGCAATGACAATATAGGTGCCGTAGTTAGCTTTTTCTTCAATAACTGAAACGCTTTCTCTTGTTCATCATTCCATTCAAATTTCTTCCCTTTATGCGTTAATGCAGTCAAGGGTTTTGCTATACTGGAAAAGTCTTGGATGAACCTTCTGTAGTAACCAGCTAGTCCTAAAAACTGGCGTATGTGTTTCGGAGTTTTCGGGGTTTCCCACTTTTCAACAGTTTCTATCTTTACCGGATCCACCTTAATACCTTCTTTGTTCACTATGTGACCGAGGAATTGAATTTCTTCCAACCAAAATGCACACTTTGAAAACTTAGCGTACAATTCTTCCTTCCTCAATACTTCTAACACCTTTCTCAAATGTTCACCGTGTTCTTGGTCATTCTTTGAGTAAATAAGTATGTCATCAATGAAAACAATGACAAACTTGTCAAGGTATGGTCCACACACTCGGTTCATAAGGTCCATGAACACAGCTGGTGCATTAGTTAAACCAAACGGCATGACCATAAACTCGTAATGACCGTAACGTGTTCTGAAAGCAGTATTTGGAATATCATCTTCTTTCACCCGCATTTGATGATACCCGGAACGTAAGTCAATCTTTGAATAAACAGACGAGCCTTGTAGTTGATCAAATAAGTCGTCGATTCTCGGTAGTGGGTAGCGGTTCTTGATGGTAAGTTTGTTCAACTCTCGGTAGTCGATACACAACCTGAATGTACCATCTTTCTTCTTGACAAACAAAATAGGAGCTCCCCACGGTGATGTGCTTGGTCGAATGAAACCATGCTCTAAAAGTTCTTGTAATTGGCTTTGCAGTTCTTTCATCTCGCTGGGCGCGAGTCTGTAAGGAGCACGAGCTATTGGTGCAGCTCCTGGTACAAGATCTATTTGAAATTCAACGGATCGATGTGGGGGTAATCCCGGTAATTCTTTCGGAAATACATCGGGAAATTCTTTTGCAATGGGAACATCATTGATGCTCTTTTCTTCAGTTTGTACTTTCTCGACGTGTGCTAGAACAGCATAGCAACCTTTTCTTATTAGTTTTTGTGCCTTCAAATTACTAATAAGATGTAGCTTCGTGTTGCCCTTTTCTCCGTACACCATTAAGGGTTTTCCTTTTTCTCGTATAATGCGAATTGCATTTTTGTAACAAACGATCTCCGCTTTCACTTCTTTCAACCAGTCCATACCGATTATCACATCAAAACTCCATAACTCTACTGGTATCAAATCAATCTTAAATGTTTCGCTAACCAGTTTAATTTCTCGATTCCGACATATATTATCTGCTGAAATTAATTTACCATTTGCTAATTCGAGTAAAAATTTACTATCCAAAGGCGTCAATGGACAACTTAATTTAGCACAAAAATCTCTACTCATATAGCTTCTATCCGCACCCGAATCAAATAAAACGTAAGCAGATTTATTGTCAATAAGAAACGTACCCGTAACAAGCTCCGGGTCTTCCTGTGCCTCTGACGCATTAATATTGAAAACTCTTCCGCGGCCTTGTCCATTCGTGTTCTCCTGGTTCGGGCAATTTCTAATAATGTGGCCCGGTTTTCCACATTTATAACAAACTACATTGGCATAACTTGCTCCGACACTACTTGCTCCACCATTACTCATTCCGACACCATTTGTTCCTTTCGTTCTATTAACCCCTGGTCCGTAAACCTCACACTTCACCGCGCTATGACCATTTCTTTTACACTTGTTGCAAAATTTGGTGCAGAACCCCGAGTGATACTTTTCACACCTTTGGCATAGCTGCTTCTGATTGTTGTTGTTGTTGTTGCGGTTATTATTGTTGTTGGGATGATTGTTGTAGTTGCTGTTGTTGTTTTTGTTGTTGTTGTTGTTGTTGTTGTTGTTGTTGGGCCGTTTGTTGTAGTTGCGATTGATGTTGCGATTGTTGGGATAATTGTTGCGATTATTGTTGTAATTGCTGTTGTTGCTGTATTGGTGATTCTTATCACCGTTTTCCTCCCACTTTCTTTTGACTTGCTTCACATTGGCCTCTTCAGCAGTCTGTTCTTTAATTCTTTCTTCAATCTAGTTCACTAGTTTGTGAGCCATTCTACATGCCTGTTGTATGGAGGCGGGCTCTTGTGAACTTATATCTTCTTGGATTCTTTCCGGTAATCCTTTCATAAACGCGTTGATCTTCTCTTCCTCATCTTCGAACGCTCCCGGACACAATAGGCACAATTCTGTGAATCGTCTTTCGTATGTGGTAATATCAAATCCTTGGGTTCGTAACCCTCTAAGTTCTGTCTTGAGCTTATTGACCTCAGTTCTGGGACGGTACTTCTCGTTCATCAAGTGCTTGAATGCTGACCACGGTAGTGCGTACGCATCATCTTGTCCCACTTGCTCTAGATAGGTATTCCACCATGTTAATGCAGAACCTGTGAAGGTATGTGTAGCGTACTTCACTTTGTCCTCTTCAGTACACTTACTTATGGCAAACACCGATTCGACCTTCTCGGTCCACCGTTTCAATCCGATCGGTCCTTCGGTTCCATCAAATTCCAAAGGTTTGCAGGCAGTGAATTCTTTGTAGGTGCATCCTACACGATTTCCTGTACTGCTAGATCCAATGTTATTGTTGGTATGTAGCGCAGCCTGTACTGCGGCTATGTTTGAAGCTAGAAAAGTACGGAATTCCTCTTCATTCATATTCACGGTATGTCGAGTAGTCGGTGCCATTTCCTTCAAAATAGTCAAATGGAACAAGTTAATCATACAGAATATTAAGAGTAGTTAATAGTATTTCGTAGCATAATATGAACTCATTTATAAAAGCTTTTTCTTCATATTAGCGTTTTCTAAGTTTAAATTCGGGTAGTACCTACCCGTTAAGTTCATACTTAGTAGCTAATATACAATTCAACTACTACAATTCTATATGAAAAACTGATTATAATAATATTTCGCCTTCAAACTTTTATACAATATTTTGCAAACTTACAATACCGCTTATTTTACATAAAGCATGAAATATAGCACACAATAACTTTGATACAAGATAGTTGTGAAGATAATTCTAGCTAGTACACAAGTCGTTCAGCAAAGGCAATAAAGACACGTAATTCATACGTCCAGAAACAAGTCATGCATTCTGGTTTTACTAGGACTACTTCCCATCCTTGGTCTTGTGGAACATAACCGTTATGTGAAATGTCCCGTTCTTATTGATTAAAAACGTTCCATATTAATTGATTTCGTTGCGAGGTGTTGACCTCTATATGAGACGTTTTTCAAAGACTGCATTCATTTTTAAAACAAACCATAACCTTTATTTCATAGATAAAGGTTTTAAAAAGCTTTACGTAGATTATCAAATAATGATAATCTAAAATATCCTGTTTACACACGACCATTACATAATGGTTTACAATACAAATATGTTACAACAAAATAAGTTTCTTGAATGCAGTTTTTACACAATATCATACAAGCATGGACTCCAAATCTCGTCCTTATTTAACTATGCGACAGCGGAAGCTCTTAATAATCACCTGAGAATAAACATGCTTAAAACGTCAACAAAAATGTTGGTGAGTTATAGGTTTAACCTATATATATCAAATCATAATAATAGACCACAAGATTTCATATTTCAATACACATCCCATACATAGAGATAAAAATCATTCATATGGTGAACACCTGGTAACCGACATTAACAAGATGCATATATAAGAATATCCCCATCATTCCGGGACACCCTTCGGATATGATATAAATTTCGAAGTACTAAAGCATCCGGTACTTTGGATGGGGCTTGTTGGGCCCGATAGATCTATCTTTAGAATTCGCGTCAATTAGGGTTTCTGTTCCCTAATTCTTAGATTACCAGACTTAATAAACAGGGCATATTCGATTAGATAATCCATCCATAGAATGTAGTTTCATTTACTCGTGTCTATTTCGTAAAACAGTTATAAAAGCAGCGCATGTATTCTCAGTCCCAAAATATATATTGCAAAAGCATTTAAAAAGGGAGCAAATGAAACTCACGCATATAAATATTGTAAAACAGTTAATAAAGCATTTGCATGTATTCTCAGCCCCAAAAATGTAAAGAGTAAAAGGGGAGCAAATGAAACTCACTTTCACAGATTTTTACTTCGTCGGGAAGTAAGACTTGGCCACTGGTTGATTCACGAACCTATAACAATATATACATATATATCAAAGTATGTTCAAAATATATTTACAACACTTTTAATATATTTTGATGTTTTAAGTTTATTAAGTCAGCTGTCCTCGTTAGTAACCTACAACTAGTTGTCCACAGTTAGATGTACAGAAATAAATCGATAAATATTATCTTGAATCAATCCACGACCCAGTGTATACGTATCTCAGTATTGATCACAACTCAAACTATATATATTTTGGAATCAACCTCAACCCTGTATAGCTAACTCCAACATTCACATATAGAGTGTCTATGGTTGTTCCGAAATATATATAGATGTGTCGACATGATAGGTCGAAACTTTGTATACGTGTCTATGGTATCTCAAGATTACATAATATACAATACAAGTTGATTAAGTTATGGTTGGAATAGATTTGTTACCAATTTTCACGTAGCTAAAATGAGAAAAATTATCCAATCTTGTTTTACCCATAACTTCTTCATTTTAAATCCGTTTTGAGTGAATAAAATTGTTATGGTTTCATATTGAACTCTATTTTATGAATCTAAACAGAAAAAGTATAGGTTTATAGTCGGAAAAATAAGTTACAAGTCATTTTTGTAAAGGTAGTCATTTCAGTCGAAAGAACGACGTCTAGATGACCATTTTAGAAAACATACTTCCACTTTGAGTTTAACCATAATTTTTGGATATAGTTTCATGTTCATAATAAAAATCATTTTCTCAGGATAACAACTTTTAAATCAAAGTTTATCATAGTTTTTAATTAACTAACCCAAAACAGCCCGCGGTGTTACTACGACGGCGTAAATCCGGTTTTACGGTGTTTTTCGTGTTTCCAGGTTTTAAATCATTAAGTTAGCATATCATATAGATATAGAACATGTGTTTAGTTGATTTTAAAAGTCAAGTTAGAAGGATTAACTTTTGTTTGCGAACAAGTTTAGAATTAACTAAACTATGTTCTAGTGATTACAAGTTTAAACCTTCGAATAAGATAGCTTTATATGTATGAATCGAATGATGTTATGAACATCATTACTACCTTAAGTTCCTTGGATAAACCTACTGGAAAAGAGAAAAATGGATCTAGCTTCAATGGATCTTTGGATGGCTCGAAGTTCTTGAAGCAGAATCATGACACGAAAACAAGTTCAAGTAAGATCATCACTTGAAATAAGATTGTTATAGTTATAGAAATTGAACCAAAGTTTGAATATGATTATTACCTTGTATTAGAATGATAACCTACTGTAAGAAACAAAGATTTCTTGAGGTTGGATGATCACCTTACAAGATTGGAAGTAAGCTAGCAAACTTGAAAGTATTCTTGATTTTATGAAACTAGAACTTTTGGAATTTATGAAGAACACTTAGAACATGAAGATAGAACTTGAGAGAGATCAATTAGATGAAGAAAATTGAAGAATGAAAGTGTTTGTAGGTGTTTTTGGTCGTTGGTGTATGGATTAGATATAAAGGATATGTAATTTTGTTTTCATGTAAATAAGTCATGAATGATTACTCATATTTTTGTAATTTTATGAGATATTTCATGCTAGTTGCCAAATGATGGTTCCCACATGTGTTAGGTGACTCACATGGGCTGCTAAGAGCTGATCATTGGAGTGTATATACCAATAGTACATACATCTAAAAGCTGTGTATTGTACGAGTACGAATACGGGTGCATACGAGTAGAATTGTTGATGAAACTGAACGAGGATGTAATTGTAAGCATTTTTGTTAAGTAGAAGTATTTTGATAAGTGTATTGAAGTCTTTCAAAAGTGTATAAATACATATTAAAACACTACATGTATATACATTTTAAATGAGTCGTTAAGTCATCGTTAGTCGTTACATGTAAGTGTTGTTTTGAAACCTTTAGGTTAACGATCTTGTTAAATGTTGTTAAACCAATGTTTATAATATTAAATGAGATTTTAAATTATTATATTATCATGATATTATCATGTATGAATATCTCTTAATATGATATATATACATTAAATGTCTTTACAACGATAATCGTTACATATATGTCTCGTTTAAAAATCATTAAGTTAGTAGTCTTGTTTTTACATATGTAGTTCATTGTTAATATACTTAATGATATGTTTACTTATCATAATATCATGTTAACTATATATATATCCATATATATGTCATCATATAGTTTTTACAAGTTTTAACGTTCGTGAATCACCGGTCAACTTGGGTGGTCAATTGTCTATATGAAACATATTTCAATTAATCAAGTCTTAACAAGTTTGATTGCTTAACATGTTGGAAATATTTAATCATGTAAATATCAATCTCAATTAATATATATAAACATAGAAAAGTTCGGGTCACTACATTATGGCCGTTGATAAGACAGCGTGTTGTAACGTCGTCAAAGGGACGAGGGTTACGTAATGTCCAACAGTCCCGTAACAATCTAAAAACCTCATTTCTTACCCCAATTACCGACTCCGTCACTTGTGGGAACGTTTTGTTTAATAGCTGTAGCCTGATGTTCTTTTTCTCACTTTGGTGAGAAGCGAACATTACTAACCCGTAAGCATAGCATGCTTTTTTATGTTGCATGTTAGCCGCTTTTTCTAAATCATGAAGTCCTATATTCGGATACATTGAGTCAAAATAATTTCTTAACCCGTTGCGTAAAATAGCATTTGGGTTCCCCACAATATATGCGTCAAAGTAAACACATCGTAACTTATGGGTTTCCCAATGTGATATCCCCCATCTTTCAAACGAAAGTCTCTTATAAACCAAGACATTCTTGGAACGTTCTTCGAATGTCTTACAAACTGATCTCGCCTTAAATAGTTGTGCCGAGGAATTCTGACCGACTCTAGACAAGATTTCATCAATCATGTCTCCGGGTAGGTCTCTTAAAATATTGGGTTGTCTATCTATTTTGTGTTTTTAAACTGTAAAATAGACAAGAGTTAGATTCATAAAAAATACTTATTAATACAAGCAATTTTTACATATATCATAAAGCATAAGCACACAATATTACATATATTACACCACACGAATACAACTATCTTATTCCGACTCGCTCGTTTCTTCTTCTTCTTCGGTTTTGGTTCATTTTGCCAAGTTTCTAGGGATATATGATGTTCCCCTAATACTAGCTGTCATTTTCCACAACGGTTTAGAAAAACCTGGTGGTTTAGAGGTTCCCGGGTCATTGTTACAACTTAAGGACTTCGGGGGTTGACGATACATATAAAGTTCATCGGGGTTGGAATTAGATTTCTCTATTTTTATGCCCTTTCCCTTATTATTTTCTTTTGCCTTTTTAAATTCAGTTGGGGTAATTTCTATAACATCATCGGAATTCTCGTCGGAATCCGATTCATCGGAGAATTGGTAATCCTCCCAATATTTTGCTTCCTTGGCAGAAACACCATTGACCATAATTAACCTTGGTCGGTTGGTTGAGGATTTTCTTTTACTTAACCATTTTATTATTTCCCCCACCGGTTCTATTTCTTCATCCGGTTCCGATTCTTCTTCCGGTTCCGACTCTTCTTCCGGTTCCTCTTCGGGAACTTGTGAATCAGTCCACGAATCATTCCAATTTACATTTGACTCTTTATTATTATTAGGTGAGTCAATGGGACTTGTTCTAGAGGTAGACATCTATCACATAATATCAAACGCGTTAAGAGATTAATATATCACATAATATTCACATGTTAAAAATATATAGTTTCCAACAAAATTTGTTAAGCAATCATTTTTCAAGTAAACACGGTCGAAGTCCAGACTCACTAATGCATCCTAACAAACTCGATAAGACACACTAATGCAAAATTTTGGTTCTCTAAGACCAACGCTCGGATACCAACTGAAATGTCCCGTTCTTATTGATTAAAAAAGTTCCGTATTAATTGATTTCGTTGCGAGGTTTTGACCTCTATATGAGACGTTTTTCAAAGACTGCATTCATTTTAAAACAAACCATAACCTTTATTTCATCAATAAAGGTTTAAAAAGCTTTACGTAGATTATCAAATAATGATAATCTAAAATATCCTGTTTACGCACGACCATTACATAATGGTTTACAATACAAATATGTTACAACAAAATAAGTTTCTTGAATGCAGTTTTTACACAATATCATACAAGCATGGACTCCAAATCTCGTCCTTATTTAAGTATGCGACAGCGGAAGCTCTTAATAATCACCTGAGAATAAACATGCTTAAAACGTCAACAAAAATGTTGGTGAGTTATAGGTTTAACCTATATATATCAAATCATAATAATAGACCACAAGATTTCATATTTCAATACACATCCCATACATAGAGATAAAAATCATTCATATGATGAACACCTGGTAACCGACATTAACAAGATGCATATATAAGAATATCCCCATCATTCCGGAACACCCTTCGGATATGATATAAATTTCGAAGTACTAAAGCATCCGGTACTTTGGATGGGGTTTGTTAGGCCCAATAGATCTATCTTTAGGATTCGCGTCAATTAGGGTGTCTGTTCCCTAATTCTTAGATTACCTGACTTAATAAAAAAGGGGCATATTCGATTTCGATAATTCAACCATAGAATGTAGTTTCACGTACTTGTGTCTATTTTGTAAATCATTTACAAAACCTGCATGTATTCTCATCCCAAAAATATTAGATTTTAAAAGTGGGACTATAACTCACTTTCATAGATTTTTACTTCGTCGGGAAGTAAGACTTGGCCACTGGTTGATTCACGAACCTATAACAATATATACATATATATCAAAGTATGTTCAAAATATATTTACAACACTTTTAATATATTTTGATGTTTTAAGTTTATTAAGTCAGCTGTCCTTGTTAGTAACCTACAACTAGTTGTCCACAGTTAGATGTACAGAAATAAATCGATAAATATTATCTTGAATCAATCCACGACCCAGTGTATACGTATCTCAGTATTGATCACAACTCAAACTATATATATATATTTTGGAATCAACCTCAACCATGTATAGCTAACTCCAACATTCACATATAGAGTGTCTATGGTTGTTCCGAAATATATATAGATGTATCAACATGATAGGTCAAAACATTGTATACGTGTCTATGATATCTCAAGATTACATAATATACAATACAAGTTGATTAAGTTATGGTTGGAATAGATTTGTTACCAATTTTCACGTAGCTAAAATGAGAAAAATTATCCAATCTTGTTTTACCCATAACTTCTTCATTTTAAATCCGTTTTGAGTGAATCAAATTGCTATGGTTTCATATTGAACTCTATTTTATGAATCTAAACAGAAAAAGTATAGGTTTATAGTCGGAAAAATAAGTTACAAGTCATTTTTGTAAAGGTAGTCATTTCAGTCGAAAGAACGACGTCTAGATGACCATTTTAGAAAACATACTTCCACTTTGAGTTTAACCATAATTTTTGGATATAGTTTCATGTTCATAATAAAAATCATTTTCTCATAATAACAACTTTTAAATCAAAGTTTATCATAGTTTTTAATTAACTAACCCAAAACAGCCCGCGGTGTTACTACGACGGCGTAAATCCGGTTTTACGGTGTTTTTCGTGTCTCCAGGTTTTAAATCATTAAGTTAGAATATCATATAGATATAGAACATGTGTTTAGTTGATTTTAAAAGTCAAGTTAGAAGGATTAACTTTTGTTTGCGGACAAGTTTAGAATTAACTAAACTATGCTCTAGTGATTACAAGTTTAAACCTTCGAATAAGATAGCTTTATATGTATGAATCGAATGATGTTATGAACATCATTACTATCTTAAGTTCCTTGGATAAACCTACTGGAAAAGAGAAAAATGGATCTAGCTTCAACGGATCCTTGGATGGCTCGAAGTTCTTGAAACAGAATCATGACACGAAAACAAGTTCAAGTAAGATCATCACTTGAAATAAGATTGTTATAGTTATAGAAATTGAACCAAAGTTTGAATATGATTATTACCTTGTATTAGAATGATAACCTACTGTAAGAAACAAAGATTTCTTGAGGTTGGATGATCACCTTACAAGATTGGAAGTGAGCTAGCAAACTTGAAAGTATTCTTGATTTTATGTAACTAGACCTTGTAGAATATATGAAGAACACTTAGAACTTGAAGATAGAACTTGAGATAGATCAATTAGATGAAGAAAATTGAAGAATGAAAGTGTTTGTAGGTGTTTTTGGTCGTTGGTGTATGGATTAGATATAAAGGATATGTAATTTTGTTTTCATGTAAATAAGTCATGAATGATTACTCATATTTTTGTAATTTTATGAGATATTTCATGCTAGTTGTCAAATGATGGTTCCCACATGTGTTAGATGACTCACATGAGCTGCTAAGAGCTGATCATTGGAGTGTATATACTAATAGTACATACATCTAAAAGCTGTGTATTGTACGAGTACGAATACGGGTGCATACGAGTAGAATTGTTGATGAAACTGAACGAGGATGTAATTGTAAGCATTTTTGTTAAGTAGAAGTATTTTGATAAGTGTATTGAAGTCTTTAAAAAGTGTATAAATACATATTAAAACACTACATGTATATACATTTTAACTGAGTCGTTAAGTCATCGTTAGTCGTTACATGTAAGTGTTGTTTTGAAACCTTTAGGTTAACGATCTTGCTAAATGTTGTTAACCCAATGTTTATAATATCAAATGAGATTTTAAATTATTATATTATCATGATATTATCATGTATGAATATCTCTTAATATGATATATATATACATTAAATGTCTTTACAACGATAATCGTTACATATATGTCTCTTTTAAAAATCATTAAGTTAGTAGTCTTGTTTTTACATATGTAGTTCATTGTTAATATACTTAATGATATGTTTACTTATCATAGTATCATGTTAACTATATATATATATCCATATATATGTCATCATATAGTTTTTACAAGTTTTAACGTTCGTGAATCACCGGTCAACTTGGGTGGTCAATTGTCTATATGAAACATATTTCAATTAATCAAGTCTTAACAAGTTTGATTGCTTAACATGTTAGAAACATTTAATCATGTAAATATCAATCTCAATTAATATATATAAACATGGAAAAGTTCGGGTCACTACACCATGCACATGGTTTCTCTAACATATATTCAAACAGCGGAAGACTTCTAGGAACCTGAGAATAAACATGCTTTAAACGTCAACATAAAGTTGGTGAGATATAGGTTTAATGCTAGCAGCGTTATAAATATAGACCACAAGATTTCATATACATAAACGTTTTAATAAAAATATTCTAAGTGGTTGAGCACATGATAACCATACTTAACATTTAATCAACGTCGCATATTCCCTTTATTATGAAATCTCACTACACTGTACCAAGTGTAGTCACCGAAATGAAGTACTGTGCAACCGTTGAATACTGGTCGTCCAGTCCGGTTGGGATTGTCAGGCCCGATAGATCTATCAACAGGATTTGCGTTTACAATACCACATGTAAATAGTAGTTACCAAGCTACAGGGAAGTATGCCAGTGGTACAACTCAACGTAGAATATATTTTTTTATCACTTGTGTCCATAACGTAAATCATAAAATGCATGTATTCTCATCCCGAAATATTTAGAGTTTAAAAGTGGGACTATATACTCACTTTTGCCTTGAAGGTATTTAACTCGACTTGGTCTCCGATAGATATCACGAACCTAACCATATATATATAATATATCAATATATTTTCTTTTCAAGTAATCGTTACATATATATATATATATATATATATATATATATATATATATATATATATATATATATATATATATATATATATATATACTTATAATACTTTTAATATTTTCTTAGTCCGTAGTTAGCAGTCCGATGTTAGTGGTCCACAATTAGTTGCTCAATAAAATAAATAAAGACCCCATCGTATTCGTATTGATCAGAATTAATCTCGACCCATGGTACCATGTTGTCAAATGACGTGTTGCGTACATAAAGTACCTTGTTGTCAAATGACGTGTTGCGTACAATCATGAGGTCTTATGATTAATCTTCTCGTGTTGTTTACTGGTGGTCCTGAAATATATAAAATCAAATCATAAGTAATTATATATAAAATATCATATTAATTAGAAAAGATATGATTAATTTACATTATCTCCAAATATTTTCGTAGCTAAACTAGCTTCAGATACCCAATCTTGTTTTAGTCGTAGTTTCTTCATTACAACTCCGTTTTTGTTGGTTCAACTTGCCACTTCCTTGGATCGAGTCAAATTTTAAGAATATGAACTGAAAATACCTTAGTTTGTATTCGAAATCACAGGTTATAGGTCAAACTTTGGTAAAACTTATGAAAGTGATCATTTTCCATCATAAAAACAACATTTAATGATCATTTTTCTAAAAATACTTACACTTTGAGTTAAACCATGAAATTTTTATGTGTTAACATATTCATAAGAAATATCATTTTTCCAGAACATGAACTTCCAATTCAAAGTTCAAGATAGTTTTTAGTTATCCAACCCAAAACAGCCCCCGGTTGCACTCCGACGACGTAGATTCAGTTTTTAAGGTGTTCTTTGTAAAACCAAGTTATATCTTGTTAAGTTAGCATATCATTATGATATATTACAGGTCTTGAAGTATTTTAAAAGTTAAGTTAGAAGGATCTATTTAGTTTGCAAACAAGTTTGAAATCATTCAAACTATGTTCATGTTGTTAAAATTTTACAACATAAAATAAGATAGCTATATAATTATGAATCGAACAAGATTATGAACAAGGTTACTACCTCAAGTTACTTGGACAAAGTTACTGTAAGAGATAAGAAAAAATCTTGGTATCAAAGAGTGGTGGAGTTAGATCAAAAGGTTGGAAGTATACTTCTTCAAATGGGTGGTTATTTTGATATGTTCTTGAAAGAGTTTTCTTATGGTGTTTAAGGCTTGTAATTGAAGCTAAATGATGGGGAAAATGCTTGGAGATGATCAAGTATGAAGTTAGGAGTATTTTGAGAGAGAAATGAGGGTGTAGGTATGAGAAAATGGAGTGAAGAAATGGTGTTCATTCATAAAAACGTTTTTAGTTTATAAAGAAAGAAAAGGATTCCTAATTTTGTTTTCTTACTAATAATTCATGCTACTTGACAAATCCTAGTTACCTCATATCTAGGGCAGTAATAATGTTGATTAGGATGTTGATTTGATGTGTATATACCAATAGTAAATACATATAGAAGCTGTGTATGATACGGGTACATATACCCTAGATATACGTATAGAAATCTTGAGGAAACGGAATGAGAATTCAAATATAGCTATCTTTTGTGAATATACTTATATTGTTTTATGTATTTAAGTTCTTAAAAAGTGATTAAATACATTATATATATGATACATGTATAAGCATTATAGGTTATAAGTATATATATCAAAGAATGTTACGTATAGTTATCGTTTTGAAAACTTAAGTTAGTAGTTTCAAAATATACTTATAACTCATTGTCATTAGTACACAATGAGATGTTAAACTATCCTTAGATCATGTTAAATATATATAAATACATATATATACATAAACGTATAATTATCGTATGTTATATAGTTCGTGATATCATCGGTCAAATTGGACGGTCAAACGTTGTGTAAAACTCTTTTCAAAAACACAAGTCTCAACAATTTGGATTTCTTATCATGTTGGTAAGGTTTAATTTATGTAAATATTAATCTCATAAGTATAAAATGATTGGAAAAATCCGGGTCGTTACATGCATTGACCTGGTGGAACAACTTGGTTAACAGTTTGGGAAATGATGTGGCTTATGGTTTAACTTGGAATAATTTCAAGGAAAGAATGATCACCCGCTATC
Source organism: Rutidosis leptorrhynchoides (assembly GCF_046630445.1). Lineage (NCBI taxonomy): Eukaryota > Viridiplantae > Streptophyta > Magnoliopsida > Asterales > Asteraceae > Rutidosis > Rutidosis leptorrhynchoides. The sequence goes on along the minus strand of NC_092335.1, from coordinate 585,312,437 downwards.
GACCTAGGGGTGAGCTTAAGAAGTTAGAGGTTGAACTTAAAAACTTGAAAATGAAGGGCACCGAATTAGATGCCTACAAGCAGAGATTCTTTGAGTTGACTTTGTTGTGCCCTAATGTTTATGCCGATGAGAATCTTAAGATTGAAGCTTACATTGATGGGTTGTCCGAGAAAATTGAACATGGAGTTGAATCTAGTGAGCCCCAGACTATTGAGGCCGCGATGTCTATGGCTCATAAGTTGAATGATAAGATCTTGAGAAGAAGCAAGGCTGCTGTAACCGAACCCAGTGAAGAGGCTGTTAAGAAAGCTGATAATGGGAAGAGAAAGTGGGATAATCACCGCAATCAAAACCAGAGTCAGCAGAAAAAGCAGGATACTTCTGGTTCGAATAACCACAGTCAGCGTGTGTGTCCACGTTGTTACAAGGCTCATGATGGTTTCTGTACCGTGACTTGCAAGAGGTGTTCCAAACAGGGACACATTGCTAAGGATTGTACGGTGCTTCTGCCGGGTTCTACTGCTCCTGCTGCAGGTGGTAATAATGGTAATAATGCTGGTAATAGAGGTGGTAATGATAATGGTAATGGAAAGTCGAATAATGGTGGTAATCCGAGAGTTTGTTACGAGTGTGGGAAGCCGGGGCATTTCCGTGATGCCTATCCCAACAAGAAGATTGCAGAGACTGCGCGTGGTAGAGCGTTCAACATTAACGCCAGGGATGCTGAGGAAGATCCTAAACTTGTTACTAGTACGTTCTCGGTCAACGATTTATCAGTTTATGTACTATTTGATTCAGGGGCTGATTTGAGTTTTGTGTCGAGTAAATTAAGTCCAAAAATCAAAACACCGTTAACTCCTTTAGATAATACGTATGTTGTTAAAATAGCTAATGGTAAGGTACTCACTGCTAAGACTGTGCATCGTAAGTGTAACATTAGTTTAGCTGGTAGAGATTTTGAGATAGATTTGGTACCGATTGAACTTGGTAGTTTTGATGTTGTCATTGGGATGGATTGGTTATCTGCGAATCGTGCTGAGATTGTGTGTTATGATAAAGCTATTCGTATTACTAATGTGGTTGGAGAGCCGCTGATGGTTCTTGGAGATAAGAAATGCTGACAGTTAAATCTTATTAGCTGTTTGAAAGTTCTTAAACATCTTCGCAAGGGCTGTCATGCTATTCTAGCCCATGTTGTTGATTCCGAAAAAGAAACGAAGAGTGTTGGAGATGTTCATGTTGTTAGGGATTTTCCCGAGGTATTTTCGGAAGATTTACCCGGCCTTCCGTCGCAACGCGCGGTAGAATTCCAAATTGATCTTGTTCCCGGTGCTGCTCCTGTAGCACGTGCTCCTTATCGTCTTGCGCCTTCCGAACTTCAAGAATTGTCAAGTCAACTCCGTGAGTTGTTAGACAAAGGTTTTATTCGTCCTAGTTCGTCCCCTTGGGGAGCTCCTGTTCTGTTTGTTAAGAAGAAGGATGGTTCTTTTTGTTTGTGCATTGATTATCGTGAGTTGAACAAGCTTACTATTAAAAACTGTTATCCTCTTCCGAGAATTGATGATCTATTCGATCACCTTCAGGGTTCATCTGTTTATTCAAAAATCGATCTTCGTTCCGGCTATCATCAGTTGCGTGTTAAAGAATCTGATGTTTCAAAAACTGCTTTTCGCACCCGTTACGGTCACTTTGAGTTTCTTGTTATGCCGTTCGGATTGACGAATGCACCTGCTGTGTTCATGGACCTCATGAACCGTGTGTGTAGACCCTATCTGGACAAGTTTGTTATTGTGTTCATCGACGATATCCTTATTTATTCGAAGAGTGATGAAGAGCACGAGGAACATTTGAGGTTAGTGCTTGATCTGTTGAGAAAAGAAGAGTTGTATGTTAAGTTCTCTAAGTGTGCATTCTGGTTACGAGAAGTTTAATTCCTTGGACACATTGTTAGTAAACAAGGGATACAAGTTGATCCTGCTAAGATTGAGGCGGTTGAAAGGTGGGAAACACCAAAAACTCCTACCCAGATTCGTCAGTTCCTAGGATTGGCAGGTTACTATCGAAGGTTCATTCAAGATTTCTCTCGTATCGCGAAACCTCTGACTGCTTTAACGCATAAAGGGAAGAAGTACGAGTGGAAGGATGAACAAGAGACTGCTTTTCAGATTTTAAAGAAGAAGTTGACTACCGCTCCGATATTGTCACTACCTGAGGGTAATGATGATTTTGTTGTTTATTGTGATGCTTCGCATCAAGGCTTTGGTTGTGTTTTGATGCAACGAAAGAAAGTTATTGCGTACGCATCACGTCAGTTGAAGATTCACGAGCAGAACTATACAACTCATGATTTAGAGTTGGGGGCTGTTGTTTTTGCACTTAAGATTTGGAGACATTATTTGTATGGGGTCAAGAGTACTGTGTACATAGATCACAAAAGTCTTCAACATATCCTCGATCAGAAACAGTTGAATATGAGACAACGAAGATGGATTGAGACGTTGAATGATTACGATTGTGAGCTTTTGTATCATCCGGGTAAGGCCAATGTTGTGGCGGATGCGTTGAGTCGTAAAGAAAGGGCTGAACCTCGTAGGTTTAGGGCCTTGAATATGACAATTAGAACAAACCTCGCAAGGCAGATTCTTGAGGCACAACAAAAAGCCTTAAAGGAAGAGAATTTTGTGAAAGAGAACGTAAGAGGTATGGCTAAGAAATTTGAGATTCGAGCAGATGGTACTAGGTACTTTGCAGGACGTCTTTGGGTTCCGAAGTTTGGTGAACTGCGAAAACTTGTTTTGGATGAGGCTCATAAGTCTAGGTACTCTATTCATCCTGGTTCAGGAAATATGTATCATGATCTTAAGGGGCTGTATTGGTGGCCAAATTTGAAAGGTGATGTGGCTACATATGTGGCTAAGTGTTTGACCTGTGCTAAGGTTAAAGCTGAACATCAAAAACCGTCTGGACTGTTGGTGCAACCTGAGATTCCCGAGTGGAAGTGGGAAGGAATTACAATGGATTTTATTACTAAGTTACCGAGAGTTGCGGGTGGCTATGACACTATTTGGGTGATTGTAGATCTACTCACTAAGTCGGCTCACTTTTTGCTGATTAGGGAAACAGATTCAATGGAGAAGCTTACACGTTTGTACTTGAAGGAGATTGTTTCTAGGCATGGTGTTCCTGTATCCATTATTTCGGACCGAGACAGTCGATTTGTATCGAGGTTTTGGAAATCTTTGCAGGAAGCCTTGGGAACTACGTTAGATATAAGCACCGCTTATCATCCTCAAACAGATGGTCAGAGTGAAAGGACCATTCAGACGTTAGAAGATATGTTACGAGCGTGTGTTATTGATTTTGGTAATGGGTGGGATAAATATTTACCGCTAGCTGAGTTTTCTTATAACAACAGTTATCACGCAAGTATTCAAGCCACACCGTTTGAAGCTCTGTACGGTAGGAAGTGTAGGTCTCCTGTCTGTTGGAATGAGGTTGGGGATACTCAACTCACAGGTCCAGAAATTATTCACGAGACTACCGAGAAGATTGTACAGATTAAGGACAGGTTGAGAACCGCTAGAAGTCGGCAAAAGAGTTATGCCGATAGGGGAAGGAAAGATGTGGAATTTCAAGTTGGTGATCGGGTTATGTTAAAGGTTTCACCTTGGAAGGGTGTGATCCGTTTTGGTAAAAGGGGAAAGCTAAGTCCTCGTTTTGTTGGACCGTTTGAGATTGTTGAGAGAGTTGGACCGGCGGCTTATCGTTTGAAGTTGCCACAAGAACTCAGTGCTGTTCACGATGTTTTTCATGTATCGAATTTTAAAAAGTGTTTGGCCGAGACCGATAAGACTATTCCTCTGGAAGAACTTCATGTTGATAATCAACTACACTTTATTGAGGAACCTATTGAAATTATGGATCGAGAAGTTAAGACTCTTAAGCAGAGCCGAATTCCTATTGTCCAGGTTAGATGGAACGCCAGACGTGGTCCCGAGTTCACTTGGGAGCGTGAAGATCAGATGAAGCAGAAGTATCCACATTTGTTCCCAGATGCTGAGTCAACCCCTACACCTGCTTAAATTTCGGGACGAAATTTCCGTAACGGGAAGGTACTGTCACGACCCTACTTTTTCCGTTATCTTTTATCGTTAAATAACTGGTATTCATGCTATGTCATTTCTATGGCCTATATTATTATATTAATAATAATATATTAATTATTAAGTGTTATGTGAATATTTGTATTCGTATTTTAAATTATACGTTTCTACGTATCGCGGATTTCTGTCCGGCGAATCTTTTCGGTTTTTAAACCAACGGTCGCGGTTTTGCGATATTTAAATCCTAATTATTTTAAATATGATATTTTAAGATCATATAATTATATATAGTATTTATATTTATTTTTCGTCGCGCGTTTGTTATCTTTCCGGATTTTTAATCGCGTAAGTGCGTTTTCGCGTTTCGGGATTCGTTCGGGCTTTCGGGCCACAAGCAATTACACTTTTAGAAATATTGGGCCATGGGGCCCACCCCATGACCCCCCATTCGGCTGACCATAAGGGGAGGGAGTATACTCCCCATTTTTTTTTATTTTCCATCTCATTTACACATTACACAATTTTAATCTAAACCTAATTACCACTTTTGCTCTCCTTCCTCCCTTCCTTCTCTTTTTGGGCGATGACCAACACCACCAAACATCATCATCTTCATCAATTTTTCAAGCTTGGATCTAGAGATCGTTCATACAATCGGATTCCTCGTTCCATTCTCTACGCGATTATACTAATTGTTTCTTGATTAGGGTATAAACCCTAACCCTAGAACTTTTAATTTTTATTTATTTTTCTCTATTTTATGTTTATATTATTAGTATGATGATTATTTGTTGTTGTAATGTTGATTGTATGCGTAGAATTGCTCGATTGCATATTTTTCGGTTTGATAAAATTGGGACAGCAGCTTTTTCGTGTGTTTCTGATATTGTAACAGATGTTGATCATAAAATAAAGTATATAAATGAGTTCCTCTCATCAAGACATTAATTTTAGACTCCGGATTCATGTCATTTCGATTTTCGGAGCCCTAGATATGATCAAAGTGGTATTTTGTTAAGATTGAAATGTGATTTTGGTATGAACCAGGTTTAGTCCGACTTTGTGACCATAATTAGTGACTTTAGGGTGTTTTAGTGTATTAGGACTGATGGTGGGGCGAACTTTCATGTTCGGTTCATCTCAATCCGAGCCACGAATCACCCGTTACGTCTAAAACACGTTTTTGATTGAATTAAAGTTCCAAGTAGTGTATTGGCTGTATATCATGACTTGTGGGCTGTTCATGGTGTGTTCTTGAGTATACCAAAGTGTCGGGTGGTTTTATTAGGCGGAGATATATGTAAGGCTCGCCGAAAACTGACACCCGGGGCTTAGGATACGACCCGATGAACTTTTGATTTAAAACTTTTGACTAATTATGAAACTTATGATATAAATAATGGATTTCAATATCATTTAATTACTTATGATAAAAAAAGTAATTATTATTATTTACAACTTATGATATATATTTATTATATCATTTAATTAATATTTATGATTTAATTAACATTTTAATTAAACATATGATTAATAATACTTCATTATTAATGGAAAATACTTATCACAACTTATATTATGAGATTACTATAATAAGACTTATAATAAGGATTAATTAATTATTTAATTATTATAAGGCTTAATTATTATTTAATTATAATTTAATTATTAAATACTTATGATTTAATAATTATAATTCGAAACTCATGATATGATTAATAATTCATTATTAATTAATAATACTTATGATATGATTTAAAATTTATTATTAATTAATAATATTTATATTATGACTAATATTTAATTAACTAATTAAATACTTATGTTATATTAATTATATCATTTAAACGTATATTAACTTTAATAATTCATTTTAATTTAATTAAACTTATGTTATGACATAATTAGACATATTTAACTTTAATAAACGTTATAACTTATATTATTATTATAACTTACACTTTTAAAATTTACGTTGACCATGTTTGACCAAGGTTGACTTTTGAGTTGACTTTCGGTTGACTTTGACTTTCAGTTGACTTTTGTTGACTTTCTAATTAAGGAAACTTTCCTAACTTATAAACTTTCCTAAAACAGCAACTTTCTAAATTTGGAAACTTTTCAAAAATAGAAACTTTCCAAAAATAGAAACTTTCCAAAAATGGAAACCTGCTAAAAATAGAAACTTTCCAAAAATGGAAACCTGCTAAAAATAGAAAGTGTGTGTTTGTAAGCTGTTCCGATCAAACCAATGCATATTGAGTACTGTTCTATGTCTACTTGCAACATGTACAATAGCTATCATACTAAGACTTGACCTAAGTTAGTTATTTATATCGACCTGCTTTATTTATAGGTCGGCGTTGTGATCATTCCTGATCACTGTACAGCATTTGCTGTTCGCTTAATTGTGTTGGTTACTTCATTACTATTAAGGTGAGTTATAATTCCGTTTTTACATACTTTTCAAAGTATATTTTTGGGATGTGATTACATGCATTTTATTTCACGTTTAGACACAAGTGACAATTAAATTTAAATTATTCATTGTGAGTTGGACAAAAATATTCCCTAGTCTGGTAACTGTAATCATTGGTTTCTACCGGTGAACGCGAATCCTATGGATAGATCTATCGGGTTTGACAACCCCATTTCGAGCTAGTCGCGCTAGCAATTTATAATCGGAATGTTTAGTACTTCGTATTCTGTTGTAGATACACTATCCAGTGTATATTTTTATTGTGATTAGCAAGGGTAAATAAAGGGTTAAGTGGTTACCAGGTGGCTCATTGATAATGGAATAATGTTTAATGTTTTCTAACATTTTTAAATATTGTGGTCTAAAGTTTATTCAATTATTTAAACCTATAATTCACTCAACCTTTGTGTTGACAGTTTACTCGCATGTTTTCACAGGTACTTAAGTTTATGTGATGCTTCCGCTGTGTTTAGAAGAGTCTGCATGCATTTGGGCAGATTTATATGAAACAATTTATGAAACTTTGGCTTGCATTCGGTTTTTGAATAATTATTACTTGTGGGTTGTTGATAATGTTTTGTGTCGACTTTGGATTATTAATATGTTGGGTTACTTTTAAACTACATATTTTGGTATGCTTCCCTTTTTGAGAAACTTTTGAAATAAAAGAATGCAATGTCGTTTGTTAAATTCATTTAAGTTCGATCAAGCTGTGGGACCAAGTGACGGAGCCGTTAAGTGTTTTGACGGGGCCATCACAGGATTTTGGTGTGATTTGTGAATGAGAAACTAGGAGTTTAGGGGTGTTTATATAGTGCAAGTATTAGAGTGTTAATCAACATAAGGATGTTCTAATTAATGATTTTATTTTATTTTATAATTCTTTTAGTCAACACTAGGTGGTACTAGTTTATATTTTTTTTATATATATTTTATTTTTTTAGTCAACATAAGGATGTAATTGTTTAAGATTCTTTAGTCTCATTATTATTATTATTATTATTATTATTATTATTATTATTATTATTATTATTATTATTATTATTATTATTATTATTATTATTATTATTATTATTATTATTATTTTACATTTACTACATGATAAGTATTATTTTCTTTTTACTAATTCATGACTTGTATTTTTTTTTTATTTAGTTCCCAATTATTTTATTATTTATATAAATGTCACTTTTTATTTATTACTTATAGATCAATAGTTATAATATTACAGAAATGCATAAATTTTAATTAGCAGTGAGTGTCGACTAACAGTTTATTATTTTCATCTTTCCTTAACTTGTCAATTATTTCACAAAGTTAATTAATATGTTTTATAGCTCTTAACACTTAACAATTGTTGATTAAAGTTTAATCATTAAGTTTTAATTATATTGTTTGGGCATTTAATATTGGAAACATATAGAATGAAAAAATGAGGGTTGTTATAAAGACGCTCGGCTAGAGTGCCCAAACCTAATCCTAGGTATTCTCTATCAGCAAACTACTTGCTCTATACCGAGAATGGTGAACCCGAAAGTTACTTTAAGGCAAGGAAGACAATAGAATCCATACAATGGGAGCTTGCCATGAAAGAAGAGATGTGATCACTTGAGAAGAACAAGACTTGGTCACTAGTGAAGTTACCTCATGATAAAAGGGCATTGCAAAGCAAATGGGTGTATAGAATCAAGAATGAGTTAGATGGCAAGAGAAGGTACAAGGCTCGTTTGGTAGTCAAAGGCTTTCAACAAAAGGAAGGGGTTGACTACAAAGAGATATTTTCACCGGTAGTTAAAATGACTACTATCCGTTTGGTACTTTCTATGGTTGCATCCGAAGACTTACATCTTGAGCAACTAGATGTAAAAACTGCATTCTTACATTGTGATCTTGTTGAAGAGATCTACATGAGGCAACCCGAGGGCTTTGAGGTAAAGGGTAAAGAGAAGTGGGTTTGTAAGCTAAAGAAAAGTTTGTATGGATTGAAGCAAGCACCTCGGCAATGGTACTTGATGTTTGACGAGTTTATGAAGAAGATTGGTTTCTTAAGATGTGAAGCGGATCACTGTTGCTACTTGAAGAAATTCAAGTCTTCTTACATAATCTTATTGTTGTATGTTGATGACATGTTGCTTGCAGGTTCTAACATGTCCGAAATTAACAAGTTGAAGGGATTACTTTCCCGAGAATTCGAGATGAAGGATCTTGGTGGTGCTAAGCAAATACTTGGCATGACTATTGTGCGTGATCATGTGAAGAGTACTCTATACTTGTCTCAATCTAAATATATTGAGAAAGTAGTAGAAAGATTCAACATGAAAGATTCAAAGGCTCGTTCTATGCCTTTGGGAAGCACCTTAAAACTATTGAAAAGTCAATCACCAAAGACGGAAAGAGACAAGAAGGATATGGAAAAGGTTCCATATGCATCGGCGCTGGGTAGTATTATGTATGCCATGGTTTGTACAAGACCCGATATTGCTCAAGCAGTGGGAGTTGTAAGTCGTTATATGTCTAATCCGGAGAAAGAGCATTGGGAAGCAGTCAAATGGTTGCTTCGTTATTTGAAAGGTACTTCTAATATGGGATTGTGTTTCTCCAAAAACAATCTCATACTTAGAGGTTATGCGGATGCTAATTTGGGTGGATGTGATGATTCGGGGAAAAGCACTACGGGTTATGTTTTCACAATGGAGAAGACGGCGATTAGTTGGTTATCTAGATTGCAAAAGAGTGTTGCTTTGTCAACCACCGAAGCCGAATACATGGCTATTACGGAAGCTTCTAAAGAGCTAGTGTGGTTGAAGAACTTCTTAGGCGAGTTGGGTAAAAGACAAGACTATTGCGTCTTGTATTGTGATAATCAAAGTACGGTTCATCTTGGGAAGAATTCGGTGTTTCATAGTCGTATGAAACATATCAAGATAAGGTATCATTTTATTCGACAACATATAAATGATGGCACTTTATTCTTGGAGAAAATCCTTGGTACGAAGAATCGTGCCGATATGTTTACTAAGGTGGTTACGACGGAGAAATTGAGGTTTTGCATTACCTCAATTGGTCTTCTCATGAATTGATGAGAGAAGACCCCAGCTAGAGATGTGAATGGTGTTACAAAGTTTAACAAGTAGTATTGAAGACCTTTTATCGAAAGTCTACTCATCCAAAGAATGTGTTGAGCGTGCGTGTCCCAAATGATATTTGGCGGTAATCGAAGGTGGTTTAATGTTCTTGGTTAAAATCATTGATATGAATGGAGTTTTGTTCAAAGTCTCCAAGTGGGAGATTTGTTGGAGTGTGGAGACGTTTACACAACAAGAAAACAGGTTCAGGTGATCAATGCGTCGCATCTCGACATGGATGTGGCGCATTAATGCAGCGTTTTATGCCGAAGGTTTTGGATGCGGGGCTTTTAACTGATATGGCGCATCAAACACGAGAGATGTGGCGCATTACCATCTCGATGCGGCGCATCGAGAGCTGGAACTTGAGCCTGCAATCGTGGAAACCTATCTGGCACAGCAAAGCAAGGTGATGCGGTGCATCACCTTTGAGATGCGGCGCATCGACCTGGAATCAGCAAGTTGTTCAAGTTGATCAAGTGTGTTCCGGATTTTATTGTCTAACCTTTTGCTTTAGGTGCAAAGTGGGTACTTTACACCTTGTATTAAGTCTGTGATCATGCTAATTCAAGGGTGTAAAAGCAAGCTAGTTGGCAAACATGATGATTACTTGGCCATGTGAAGTTTCCTAACTAATCTTTGTTAGTGTTCTTGTTTCTCGTATAAATGGAGCTCTTTGTATCTCATTGTAACACACCACACACAAATTCTTAGTAATAAAACTATCTCTAGTTGGTCCGTGGACTAAAGCAATCACAACGATTGCATATAACCACGTTATATCTTGTGTCGTTCTTACATTTCGCATTTATATCTTTCGTTCATTAAGTGGGTTTGAGTGATCTTGATAGAATCACTACTCGGCTAGTAATCTTGTAGAATTACTAGTGTTGTTTGGGTTCTAATATCCTAACAAGGGTCCCACACTAATATCAAGATAGCATAGGTAAACTTCGCAGGAAAACAGAAAGAATGCAACAAACAAAAGATACTCAAAGGAAGAAGGCCAAAAATTAAACAGAACTTTTAAGCAAATACAAGTTACAAGGTCTAAAATTGAGTAGCAAACAATTTACTAATATTCCGATCATATCACTCAAAATAGCTACCCAGATAATAGCCTAAATAATGATGGTATCATTTTGCTATTCTCGGTCTTTAAAATTTAGTAACGAAACTTGATAATGAACCGTAAGCTCCCACAAGAGCACTGAGGATGCCAACCACAACAATAGAAATACTCGAACAAATCTGTATCAACAAAAAAACACCATAGTGAGAAAATATGATTGATACCACCATTTTTAGGTAGAGTTTACACTCGACAGTTATGATCTGTAGACGGGCCAAATGGGTCAAGTTAAAAAAACTTAACAGAATTTAAAACAGATCAAATAGTTTGAAGTTATAAGAATATGCAGAAAAGAGTCTTGTGTATCGCCTGAAACTCTTATCCGTCTGTTCAATCGTTTTCAAGATTAGCTAAAGGATTCTAATTTGAAAAGAAATCAAGGTAATTATTTCAATAAATTAGGGTTTATTTGATTTTATTCCTTAACATATTATATCATGAATTTTTATTATTCCATTAACTTTGTTCTACAAGAATCTTGCTGATTCTTGCTCCAAAAACCCTAATTTACATTTACAACAGAAGCAAAGTAACGCGACTGGATTATTCAAAAGGTGTGACTATATATATATTTTTGTTCTATTTCAATTTTATTTATGTTTTTTTTGTATTTCAATTTTATTTGGCTATAAGAGCTATAGGAGTCGAACCAAATTGTCACTGTTAAAGAGATTTAACATCGGGGACACCGGTGCACACGACTCCCCTCCGGTGTTAAATCACCGTTAAATCGATGTTAAATACATCACCATTACCAGGCTAACGCTGTGTTAAGAGATTCAACACCTGGGATACCGGTGCACACGACTCCCCTCCGGTGTTAAATCACCGTTAAATCACCAACCAAACGAATAATATTATTAAAAAAACAATTAATTAATGATTTAACATTGAGATTTAACACTGAACGATTTTCCCTGTTTTGACCTCAGTGTTAGATCTCAGTGTTAAGCTTAACACCGAGATTTAACACTGAACGATTTCTGGTACTCTAATCCATCACCGTAGTAATCAGGATATGTATAATTTAAATATTGACCTCTTTTTATGTGTTAGAGAAAACTCTTTTGGATTTATTTTCAAATTTATTACGATTATTAATATTCGTACATGTGAGACAAGGGTTGGATTCTCCTTTACCAGAAAATTGCAATTCTTTTCAACACCATCATCCCATAATGTTATGATTATTGTAGGAAACAAAATACTTTTAGTTTTTGTTCTTAACACCATCATTCTTTACAGGGGGTGACGATAGCAACAGAAGGGAATCAACTTACTGCAAATTCGATGGTAATAACGGCAGAAAGGAATACGACGGGCTATCAATTGCTATAGTAGATCGCCTGGCGATCAATGAGGTTGGATAAAAGGAACCCTAAATGCCAATTACACTATGTCTTCTTCGATTGTCCTTTGTTTTTTCGCTTATCCCGTTTATTGTTGTTCTTATTTTCGAATTGGATGTTCTATTTTCGTTTTGCTTATATTGGTTAGTTAAAACACATTATAACAACAACAACAATTTAATCGTGAATACTTATCATGCAGTTGCAAGCGCTAAATGGTTTGAGCCAACTAGAACTTACTAAGGCCGAGTTACGAAAACTTGTGGTAACGGGTAAGTACTTACCTTTGATGGTGCATATATTTATGTATATAATGATAATTATAATGTATCATTATATCCTCAGGATATATATATTTGATGCTCCATATATAATTATAATTTATCAGTTTAACATTTTTACTTGCCAGATTTTGCTTCATAATTCCTGTTATTTGTTTCATTTGTTAAGCAACTGTTTGTTTTGTTTGCTCTTATATGTAGTTACTGAATTCGGATTTAATTTGGGGGACTTGTTCTAGATTGGATCAATAAACATAGTTTTTATTCTTGTATTCATGTCTCAAGAATTAATCAAATTAAGTAAGAATTTAGAAACAATCACAACCGGATATAGATCTCAAGCGGTGAATTAACTTTCGGCTATACAACTATTAGTGACATTCATTCATATATTTAACCCCATGAAAGTAGATTAGGTTCATCTAGAAACGCGTTTACATTATTTAGGAGGTTTTTGAAAACTTCAAGGCTAATAAATTTATTACTAATAGATATACTTGGATTATGAAGTAACTATCAATACGTTCTTATAACTCAAATAATAGGGACATCAGTTGGTTGTGGGAGGAAGTTATTCTTTTTGTGTTTATTTGACATTGTCTAGTATTTTACTATTTTTGTGGGTTATGTGCAACTCTATAAACTTTCAAACAATATTAGAGTGGATCTGATTGCAGTTCTATCATCAGGTATGAATTGTTCCAGTAAATGATGGTGTTAAGAAAGAAATAACAACTAAAATCATCACAATGTTGAAGACAAACAAGATATTATTGTTGGGTTTATATGTGGGTTTCCAATATGAGAAAGTGTTAGCCCAATGTCTAAAGCCCAACAAATTTAGGCCCAAGATGCTTGTTGACTTGGTCAAGTGTCTTAGGCATTATTTGAATCAATTGTGCAGTATTCATTAAGAGAGAGATTACAGAGAGTTGAGAGATCAAGAAAAAGAGTCAAAAACCCCATTTCCGTCTACAGTGACAGCAGGCCAGAAAAGAGACGATCCCCGGAGATCTAACCGTTGGATCTTCATCAAATTTGGGCTGTGTCATCCTGACATCAGTGCCAAAGTTTTCAATCGTTGAATTCGTCTAAAGAGGTCTGTAGCTCGAGTTACAGCAGGTCAAACAGTAGCAGAATTTTGGATGGTGTTATTACACTTTTGTCTTTAATTGTTTCATATACTTGTTGATTGTTGTAGTTCAAGAGTATGATGATATTGTATACCTCTAGTTGATCTAGAGAAGGATTATTGTAATTGCTCTCTTGTTGATGATAGTGGAATTTAAGTGGCTTACGAGTCCCGTGGTTTTTACTCTCGATTTTGAGAGGTTTTCCACGTAAAAAGTCTCGTGTGTATTGTGTGTGCTTATTTATTTCGTATTTGCTGATTTGGGACAGAATTGGGGCTGATTTGTGGTGATTGTGGTATACCTTATTTGTTAGTTTCCTCACGGGTTCATACGGGTCGGGAAATGTTTGTCAAACGGATGTTTGTTTCCGTTTTATAGATTGCCAGTTGTGACTATTTTCCCATCAAATTGGTATCTAAAGCTTAAGGTTATTTGATTGACTTGTGTGAAAGATGGAAGCTAATACAAGTAAGATGGTTAGTTTAAATGGTTCAAATTATCATGTTTGGAAAGGTAAAATGGAGGATCTTCTTTATGTGAAAGATTATTATTTACCTGTTTTTACTGAGAATATGCCTGAGGGTAAGTCTGAAGCTCAATGGAAAATTTTGCATAGACAGGTATGTGGGTATATTCGGCAGTGGGTTGATGATAATGTAGTGAACCATATTACTGGGGAGACTGATGCTAAAGCCTTATGGAAAAAGCTTGAACAATTATATGAACGAAAGACTGGGAATAACAAGTTGTTCTTAATTAAGTAGTTGATGGGTTTAAAGTATCATGATGGGACTCCTATTACAGATCACCTAAATGCATATCAGGGTATTATAAATCAGCTTGCAGGTATGGGTATCAAGTTTGAGGATGAGATTCAGGGTCTCTGGTTACTTGGTACATTACCGGACTCTTGGGAGACTTTTAGGACATCTTTGTCCAACTCTGCACCGAATGATACTATCACCATGGAATTGGCTAAGGGTAGTATTTTGAATGAAGAGATGAGAAGAAAGTCACAAGGTTCCTCTTCACAGTCAGATATCTTGGTCACAGAAACGCGGGGGAGAAGTCATAGTAGAGGTCAGGGTAAAAGAGGCAATCATCGTAGCAGCTCACGCAAAGGTAAATTTGCTAATGTTGAGTGTTATAATTGTCATGAAAAGGGGCACACAAAGTGGTATTGTCCATAGTTAAAGAACGAGAAGAAAAAAACATACGACAAGAATAAACAAAAGAAAAGTGATGGTGGTGATGATAAGGTTGAAGTTAATGCTATCGCGAATGAGTTCTTTGTTTGTATTGATTATGATATGATCAATCTTACTCATGATGACACGAGTTGGATTGTTGATAGTGGTGCTACATGTCCCGTTGCAACATGTAGAGACCATTACTCATCTTACACTTCGGGTGACTATGGATTTGCTAGGATGGGTAATGCCGGGTTATCAAAGATCGTTGGTATTGGAGATGTTTGTTTGAAATTTGACACGGGAATGGAGTTGGTTTTGCATAATGTAAAACATGTTCCGGATATGAGACTTAATGTCATTTCAACATGCATTCTTGATGATGATGGTTATCATAACGGTTTTGGTAATGGTATTTGGAAACTAACTCTTGGTTCTATGATAGTGGGAAGAGGCAAGAAAGACTCAAGATTATACATAACGCGTCCGAAGATCATCCAGAACATTGTTAACGCAGTGGACAATGTTGATTCTACCGAGTTGTGGCATAAAAGACTTGGCCACATGAGTGAAAAAGGGATGTCTATCTTATTTAAGAAGAATGTGTTGTCGGGTGTTAGTGATATTAATTTGAGTAAGTGTTCTCACTGTTTGGCAGGGAAACAGACCAGAGTTGTGTTTAAGAGTCATTCTCCTTTTCGAATGGAGAACGTACTTGATCTAGTACATTCGGATGTGTGTGGGCCTATGAAGACTAGGACACTTGGTGGATGTTCCTACTTTTTTACATTCATCGATGATCATTCCAGGAAGGTGTGGGTTTATACCTTAAAGTCAAAGGATCAAGTATTTGAAAAGTTTAAGGAATTTCATGCACTAGTTGAAAGGCAAACGGGGAAGAAGCTCAAGTGTATTCGGACTGATAATGGCGGTGAATACATTGGGAGCTTTGATGCTTATTGTAAGGAGAATGGTATTCGGCATCAAAATACTCCACCAAAGACACCTCAGTTGAATGGCTTAGCAGAGAGGATGAACAGAACTTTGGTTGAGAGAGTTAGATGTTTGCTTTCACATGCAGGGTTGTCCGATTCCTCTTGGGGTGAGGCTTTAAATACGGCAGTTCATATTATTAATCTAACCCCTTGTGTACCTTTGCATTTTGATGTTCTTAACAGGGTTTGGAGCGGCAAAGATGTTTCTTACTGTCATTTACAAGTCTTTGGATGTAAAGCATTTGTTCATGTTCCCAAAGATGAAAGGTCAAAGCTTGATATGAAGACTAAGCCATGTATATTCCTAGGTTATGGTGAAGATGATTTTGGGTACAGGTTATATGATCCAGTTCAGAAGAAACTCGTACGAAGCCGAGATGTTGTGTTTACAGAAGATCGGATGTTAAAAAATGTTGATAAGACAGATTTAGTTCCTCAACCTAGTGCTGATCTGGTTGATTTGGATCTAGTTACTCCACAACATGTTGGAGATGATGTTCATAATGATGAACATGGTACTGATGATGATTATGCTCCGGAGCAGGTAGAGATTTCAGTACCAGATGTGCCCCCATTTCTCCCACTTAGGCGGTCTACCCGAGACCGTCATCCTATGTTAGATATTCTGCTGATGAGTATGTATTAATCACTTATGGGGGAGAGCCAGAGTGTTATGCAGAAGCTATGAAAGATGAGCATAAGAAAGAGTGGGGTGAAGCCATGCAAGATGAGATGAATTCCTTACATGAGAACAATACTTATGAGTTGGTGAAGTTACCTAAAGGCAAGAGAGCTTTGAGAAACAAATGGGTATTCAAAGTGAAGACAGATGAGCTTACTTCACAACTAAGGTACAAAGCTAGGTTGGTCGTTAAAGGATTCAGCCAGAAAAAGGGTATTGATTTTGATGAGATTTTCTCACCGGTTGTGAAGATGGGATCTATTCGAGTGGTTCGTGGGTTAGCTGCTAGTCTTGATCTTGAGGTTGAACATATGGATGTCAAGACTGCTTTTCTTCACGGTGATTTGGATAAGGAAATCTACATGATGCAACTTGAAGGTTTTCGGGTTAAGGGTAAAGAAGATTATGTTTGTAGACTTCAGAAAAGTCTATATGGGTTGAAGCAAGCACCGAGACAGTGGTATAAGAAGTTTGAGTCGGTTATAGAAAAGCAAGGCTACCGAAAGACAACTTCAGATCATTGTGTTTTCTTTCAGAGGTTTGGTGATGATGATTTCATCATAATGTTGTTATATGTTGATGATATGTTAATTGTTGGTAAAAATATTAAAAGAATTGCGCAGTTGAAGCGAGAATTGAGCAAGTCTTTTGCTATGAAAGACTTGGGACCAGCAAAATAGATTCTTGGCATTCGGATTTCTAGAGATAGAGGTGCTAAGACGTTACATATATCACAAGAGCAATACATTGAAAAGGTGCTTAGTAGATTCAACATGAAGAATGCTAAAATGGTTAGTTCCCCTGTTACTAACAACTTTAAGCTAACAGGTAGAGATTGCCCTACTTCAAAGGAGGATGTTGAGGAGTTAGACAAAGTTCCATATGCTTCAGCGATTGGTAGCTTGATGTATGCTATGGTGTGTATTAGGCCTGATATAGCTCATGCGGTAGGTGTTGTTAGTCGGTTTATGTCAAATCCGGGTAAGAAGCATTGGGAAGCAGTTAAATGGATTATGAGATACTTACGAGGTACTTCAAAGTTGGGTATCACATTTGGAAATGGAGAGCCGATGCTTGTTGGTTATACAGACTCAGATATGGCAGGAAAAAAAGATAACATGAAATCCACTTCTGGATATTTGATGAACTTCGCAGGGGGAGCAGTTTCATGGCAATCAAGGTTACAAAAGTGTGTTGCATTGCCTACAACCGAGGCTGAATATATGGCAGCAACAGAAGCGTGAAAAGAACTATTGTGGATGAAAAGGTTTCTACAAGACCTTGGGTTTAAGCAATCACGATATGTGGTTCTTTGTGATAATGAGAGTGCGATTCATTTGGCTAGAAATTCTATGTATCATAAGCGGACAAAACATATTGATGTGCGGTATCATTGGATTAGAGAACGTCTTGAAGATGGTTTGTTTGAACTTGATAAAGTTCATACTGATGATAATGGTTCTGATATGTTCACAAAGGCTTTAGCAAGTGAGAAGCTCAAGGTATGTTGCTCGGTCGCCGGGATGGCGATTCCTTCCTCATAATTAGAAAGGGGGAGATTTGTTGGGTTTATATGTGGGTTTCCAATATGAGAAAGTGTTAGCCCAATGTCTAAAGCCCAACAAATTTAGGCCCAAGATGCTTGTTGACTTGGTCAAGTGTCTTAGGCATTATTTGAATCAATTGTGCAGTATTCATTAAGAGGGAGATTACAGAGAGTTGAGAGATCAAGAAAAAGAGTCAAAAACCCCATTTCCGTCTACAGTGACAGCAGGCCAGAAAAGAGACGATCCCCGGAGATCTAACCGTTGGATCTTCATCAAATTTGGGCTGTGTCTTCCTGACATTAGTGCCAAGGTTTTCAACCGTTAAATTCATCTAAAGAGGTCTGTAGCTCGAGTTACAGCAGGTCAAACAGTAGCAGAATTTTTTGTGATGTTATTACTCTTTTGTCTTTAATTGTTTCATATACTTGTTGATTGTTGTAGTTCAAGAGTATGATGATATTGTATACCTCTAGTTGATCTAGAGAAGGATTA
Source organism: Rutidosis leptorrhynchoides (assembly GCF_046630445.1). Taxonomy (NCBI): domain Eukaryota; kingdom Viridiplantae; phylum Streptophyta; class Magnoliopsida; order Asterales; family Asteraceae; genus Rutidosis; species Rutidosis leptorrhynchoides. The sequence continues at coordinate 585,293,929 of NC_092335.1, read as the reverse complement.
TTGTAATTGCTCTCTTGTTGATGATAGTTGAATTTAAGTGGCTTACGAGTCCCGTGGTTTTTACTCTCGATTTTGAGAGGTTTTCCACGTAAAAAGTCTCGTGTGTATTGTGTGTGCTTATTTGTTTCGTATTTGCTGATTTGGGACAGAATTGGGGCTGATTTTTGGTGATTGTGGTATACCTTATTTGTTAGTTTTCTCACGGGTTCATACAGGTCGGGAAATGTTTGTCAAACGGATGTTTGTTTTCGTTTTATAGATTGCCCGTTGTGACTATTTTCCCATCAAATTGGTATCTAGAGCTTAAGGTTATTTGATTGACTTGTGTGAAAGATGGAAGCTAATACAAGTAATATGGTTAGTTTAAATGGTTCAAATTATCATGTTTGGAAAGGTAAAATGGAGGATCTTCTTTATGTGAAAGATTATTATTTACCTGTTTTTACTGAGAGTATGCCTGAGGGTAAGTCTGAAGCTCAATGGAAAATTTTGCATAGACAGGTATGTGGGTATATTCGGCAGTGGGTTGATGATAATGTAGTGAACCATATTACTGGGGAGACTGATGCTAAAGTATTATGAAAAAAGCTTGAACAGTTATATGAACGAAAGACTGGGAATAACAAGTTGTTCTTAATTAAACAGTTGATGGGTTTAAAGTATCATGATGGGACTCCTATTACAGATCACCTAAATGCATATCAGGGTATTATAAATCAGCTTGCAGGTATGGGTATCAAGTTTGAGGATGAGATTCAGGGTCTCTGGTTACTTGGTACATTACCGGACTCTTGGGAGACTTTTAGGACATCTTTGTCCAACTCTGCACCGAATGGTACTATCACCATGGAATTAGCTAAGGGTAGTATTTTGAATGAAGAGATGAGAAGAAAGTCACAAGGTTCCTCTTCACAGTCAGATATCTTGGTCACAAAAACGCGGGGGAGAAGTCATAGTAGAGGTCAGGGTAAAAGAGGCAATCATCGTAGCAGCTCACGCAAAGGTAAATTTGCTAATGTTGAGTGTTATAATTGTCATGAAAAGGGGCACACAAAGTGGTATTGTCCAAAGTTAAAGAACGAGAAGAAAAAAACATACGACGAGAATAAACAAAAGAAAAGTGATGGTGGTGATGATAAGGTTGAAGTTAATGCTATCGCGGATGAGTTCTTTGTTTGTATTGATTATGATATGATCAATCTTACTCATGATGACACGAGTTGGATTGTTGATAGTGGTGCTACATGTCCCGTTGCAACATGTAGAGACCATTACTCATCTTACACTTCGGGTGACTATGGATTTGCTAGGATGGGTAATGCCGGGTTATCAAAGATCGTTGGTATTGGAGATGTTTGTTTGAAATTTAACACAGGAATGGAGTTGGTTTTGCATAATGTAAAACATGTTCCGGATATGAGACTTAATGTCATTTCAACAGGCATTCTTGATGATGATGGTTATCATAACGGTTTTAGTAATGGTATTTGGAAACTAACTCTTGGTTCTATGATAGTGGGAAGAGGCAAGAAAGACTCAAGATTATACATAACGCGTCCGAAGATCATCCAGAACATTGTTAACGCAGTGGACAATGTTGATTCTACCGAGTTGTGGCATAAAATACTTGGCCACATGAGTGAAAAAGGGATGTCTATCTTATTTAAGAAGAATGTGTTGTCGGGTGTTAGTGATATTAATTTGAGTAAGTGTTCTCACTGTTTGGCAGGGAAACAGACCAGAGTTGTGTTTAAGAGTCATTCTCCTTTTCGAATGGAGAACGTACTTGATCTAGTACATTCGGATGTGTGTGGGCCTATGAAGACTAGGACACTTGGTGGATGTTCCTACTTTGTTACATTCATCGATGATCATTTCAGGAAGGTGTGGGTTTATACCTTAAAGTCAAAGGATCAAGTATTTGAAAAGTTTAAGGAATTTCATGCACTAGTTGAAAGGAAAACGGGGAAGAAGCTCAAGTGTATTCGGACTGATAATGGCGGTGAATACATTGGGAGCTTTGATGCTTATTGTAAGGAGAATGGTATTCGGCATCAAAAGACTCCACCAAAGACACCTCAGTTGAATGGCTTAGCAGAGAGGATGAACAGAACTTTGGTTGAGAGAGTTAGATGTTTGCTTTCACATGCAGGGTTGTCCGATTCCTTTTGGGGTGAGGCTTTAAATACGGCAGTTCATATTATTAATCTAACCCCTTGTGTACCTTTGCGTTTTGATGTTCCTAACAGGGTTTGGAGCGGCAACGATGTTTCTTACTGTCATTTACGAGTCTTTGGATGTAAAGCATTTGTTCATGTTCCCAAAGATGAAAGGTCAAAGCTTGATATGAAGACTAAGCCATGTATATTCCTAGGTTATGGTGAAGATGATTTTGGGTACAGGTTATATGATCCAGTTCAGAAGAAACTCGTACGAAGCCGAGATGTTGTGTTTACAGAAGATCAGATGTTAAAAGATGTTGATAAGACAGATTCAGTTCCTCAACCTAGTGCTGATCTTGTTGATTTGGATCCAGTTACTCCACAACATGTTGGAGATTATGTTCATAATGATGAACATGGTACTGATGATGATTATGCTCCGGAGCAGGTAGAGATTCCAGTACCAGATGTGCCCCCATTTGTCCCACGTAGGCGGTCTACCCGAGACCGTCATCCTTCTGTTAGATATTCTGCTGATGAGTATGTATTAATCACTTATGGGGGAGAGCCAGAGTGTTATGCAGAAGCTATGAAAGATGAGCATAAGAAAGAGTGGGGTGAAGCCATGCAAGATGAGATGAATTCCTTACATGAGAACAATACTTATGAGTTGGTGAAGTTACCTAAAGGCAAGAGAGCTTTGAGAAACAAATGGGTATTCAAAGTGAAGACAGATGAGCTTACTTCACAACTAAGGTACAAAGCTAGGTTGGTCGTTAAAGGATTCAGCCAGAAAAAGGGTATTGATTTTGATGAGATTTTCTCACCGGTTGTGAAGATGGGATCTATTCGAGTGGTTCGTGGGTTAGCTGCTAGTCTTGATCTTGAGGTTGAACATATGGATGTCAAGACTGTTTTTCTTCACGGTGATTTGGATAAGGAAATCTACATGATGCAACCTGAAGGTTTTCGGGTTAAGGGTAAAGAAGATTATGTTTGTAGACTTCAGAAAAGTCTATATGGGTTGAAGCAAGCACCGAGACAGTGGTATAAGAAGTTTGAGTCGGTTATAGAAAAGCAAGGCTACCGAAAGACAACTTCAGATCATTGTGTTTTCTTTCAGAGGTTTGGTGATGATGATTTCATCATAATGTTGTTATACGTTGATGATATGTTAATTGTTGGTAAAAATATTAAAAGAATTGCGCAGTTGAAGCGAGAATTGAGCAAGTCTTTTGCTATGAAAGACTTGGGACCAGCAAAACAGATTCTTGGCATTCGGATTTCTAGAGATAGAGGTGCTAAGACGTTACATATATCACAAGAGCAATACATTGAAAAGGTGCTTAGTAGATTCAACATGAAGAATGCTAAAATGGTTAGTTCCCCTGTTACTAACAACTTTAAGCTAACAGGTAGAGATTGCCCTACTTCAAAGGAGGATGTTGAGGAGTTAGACAAAGTTCCATATGCTTCAGCGATTGGTAGCTTGATGTATGCTATGGTGTGTATTAGGCCTGATATAGCTCATGCGGTAGTTGTTGTTAGTCGGTTTATGTCAAATCCGGGTAAGAAGCATTGTGAAACAGTTAAATGGATTATGAGATACTTACGAGGTACTTCAAAGTTGGGTATCACATTTGGAAATGGAGAGCCGATGCTTGTTGGTTATACAGACTCAGATATGGCAGGAAACAAAGATAACATGAAATCCACTTCTGGATATTTGATGAACTTCGCAGGGGGAGTAGTTTCATGGCAATCAAGGTTACAAAAGTGTGTTGCATTGTCTACAACCGAGGCTGAATATATGGCAAAGAACTATTGTGGATGAAAAGGTTTCTACAAGACCTTGGGTTTAAGCAATCACGATATGTGGTTCTTTGTGATAATGAGTGTGCGATTCGTTTGGCTAGAAATTCTATGTATCATAAGCGGACAAAACATATTGATGTGCGGTATCATTGGATTAGAGAACGTCTTGAAGATGGTTTGTTTGAACTTGATAAAGTTCATACCGATGATAATGGTTCTGATATGTTCACAAAGGCTTTAGCAAGTGAGAAGCTCAAGGTATGTTGCTCGATCGCCGGGATGGCGATTCCTTCCTCATAATTGGAAAGGGGGAGATTTGTTGGGTTTATATGTGGGTTTCCAATATGAGAAAGTGTTAGCCCAATGTCTAAAGCCCAACAAATTTAGGCCCAAGATGCTTGTTGACTTGGTCAAGTGTCTTAGGCATTATTTGAATCAATTGTGCAGTATTCATTAAGAGAGAGATTACAGAGAGTTGAGAGATCAAGAAAAAGAGTCAAAAACCCCATTTCCATCTACAGTGACAGCATGCCAGAAAAGAGACGATCCCCGGAGATTTAACCGTTGAATCTTCATCAAATTTGGGCTGTGTCTTTCTGACATCAGTGCCAAGGTTTTCAACCGTTGAATTCATCTAAAGAGGTCTGTAGCTCGAGTTACAGCAGGTCAAACAGTTGCAGAATTTTGGGTGATGTTATTACTCTTTTGTCTTTAATTGTTTCATATACTTGTTGATTGTTGTAGTTCAAGAGTATGATGATGTTGTATCTAGAGAAGGATTATTGTAATTGCTCTCTTGTTGATGATAGTGGAATTTAAGTGGCTTACGAGTCCCGTGATTTTTACTCTCGATTTTGAGAGGTTTTCCACGTAAAAAGTCTCGTGTGTATTGTGTGTGCTTATTTATTTCGTATTTGCTGATTTGGGACAGAATTGGGGCTGATTTGTGGTGATTTGGTATACCTTATAGATTGCCCGTTGTGACTATTTTCCCATCAATTATATACAAATTCTAACGGGTCACTTTGTATGAAGGGTGGATATATAAACAACTATGATCATGTTGTGGTTTTAGTTATCTTGTTTTATTGCTTTTTTCCTATATTTTTTTATTTTTTGTATAATGAAAAATGATGTAGTTATATGCATAACTTACGATTTGTGGGTTTTGATTAGTGTGTCATCTATAGTATTACTAGCATAAGTTTAGCCCAATCTAATATTTCAAGTTTAAAGGAAATGTAGTATAAATTTGTATTTACTTTTTGACGTATGTGTTTATTGAACAAAATATTCAATACAATAGTAAATAATGTTTAAGTCCCACAAAGTCGCGGGTTATAAACTAGTTATTTATTTATAAGTAACTTATATATGGATGGTTCTTGGGATAGGGGTAGTCCTTATCTTTTAGAAGTTATATTGATCATCCCTAAATTATAAGAAAATGAACATCATTCATCCTGTTGTTAACATCATTTGAATTATTCGTTAAATCTAACAATTTACATTACGTTAGAGATCCTTTCTATCTTCACTAAAAGCAATCTCCAATCGATTAGTAACATTTTGAAAACAAAATTAATTCTAGATTGAAACGCACAAATCTAAGTATATATATTTATATCATCATCAACAAACAAAAAACTACCAATAAACATATTTACTATTATTATCATTGATTACTAAACTTATTAATCAATTACTTTTAGATAAAGATATACATTAAAACTACATAGTATTAATCAGACTGTAACATTTTAGTTATATCACATAGTGTGGACCCCTGTCATTGACTCTAACGTTGCTGGTCTAAAAAAAAAAAGTTTGACTCTTTTGGTACCTTTACTTGCCCCATAATGAAGCGCAATCAAAACAGTAAACTACCAACGAACCGAGCTCAAATTCAAGCTAGATAACACATAAGGGCATATCAGAAGTTGTCTAATACGACGAAAGGGTCACACACTAATATCAAGATAGCATAGGTAAACTTCACAGGAAAACAGAAAGCATGAAACAAACAAAAGATACTCAAAGGAAGAAGGCCAAAAATTAAACAGAACTTTTAAGCAAATACAAGTTACAAGGTCTAAAATTGAGTAGCAAACAATTTACTAATATTCCGATCATATCACTCAAAATAGCTACCCAGATAATAGCCTAAATAATGATGGTATCATTTTGCTATTCTCGGTCGTTAAAATTTAGTAACGAAACTTGATAATGAACCATAAGCTCCCACAAGAGCACTGAGGATGCCAACCACAACAATAGAAATACTCAAACAAATCTGTATCAACAAAATAACACCATAGTGAGAAAATATGATTGATACCACCATTTTTAGGTAGAGTTTACACTCGACAGTTATGATTTGTAGACGGGCCAAATGGGTCAATTTAAAAAAACTTAACAGAATTTAAAACAGATCAAATAGTTTGAAGTTATAAGAATATGCAGAAAAGAGTACTTGTGTTTGGACCAGTTTTACCCAACCCGCCCATATTGTCGTCTCTAGTTTTTGGCATTAAACTATGGAGGGCCGTCTCAACAATTTAGTAGGACCTCGATGAAAATAAAAATGGACCTCATACACGTTAAATTTTTTAATGCATATTTTTTTTTCCTGAAAGGCAAGTAATTGTTTAATACATATAAAAGTATAATATAATACTAAATTTATTTATCTACTTTTTACTTGCAATGTATTTAATAATTTAAAATTATAGTATTACAACTTTAGTTGACAATTTTTTATTTAATATAATTGACTATTTTGAGAAAACTGTATTTATATTCAAAAATTTTTTGCCTTTCTAAATTTTTGGGCCCGGAGCTCTTGCCCCTCTCTGAAGAGGCCTTTGAAACCATGGTCTGTATAGGCTATTTCCATTTTTATTTACAATAAATAAATAAGAAAGTCAATTAAAACTTACCTGCGTAGTTGTCGCCTTACTCCCTTGAATTCGTAAAAAGCACAGAGCTGGCATTACCATTGCCTGTATACAGATGCAAAATGTTTAAAAGCCTTGCGTCAATATTTAGCCATAAACCATTATTTTCCATTTTCATTGATAAGTGTATTTGGTTGATATATTTATACTACAAAGCTACTTAAAGGGAACGCACACAAAAAGTATGAGTTGAAAAGTTTTGATAAGCCATAAGTGCATAATTGTGACCTCAATGCAAAGTTATATGAATCGTCATTTGAGTAAATAAATAAAATTAGAGAAGTGCATACTTACCACCATCACACATAGCACTGATCCCATAAAAGACATCACAGAACCTGCAGTTAAAACCATATAAACGGGGTTAAAAGGAAACGGGCGAAATTGGTTGACTTTAATATGACTTTTGTAAAAAATTCTTTTTTGAAAGACAATAGTTGGCATCGAATACTCTCATTTGCCACACACACACGCGCTTTCGGGCGGAAACCCGAACCATATTACGGGGATCCGAATCTTAAACCATCTCGAGGGGCAGGCAGGTCGGACCTGGATCCTAAATATGGTCGGTAAAACATCCGATTGGGCAACCCGGCTTATCGGAATAAATTCCACGGGTATTTTTAAGGAAAGGGGACCTTTCCCCCCTCCCAACACCTAAGCATTGGGGGTGAACCACTGGACCACAAGGGTGGATTCTTTGTAAAAATTCTTGCAAACACCAAAAAGAATATGTCTCAAACCAATAACAATTCGCATAACGATATCATATCAATCGACGTCTATTTTGGGGGTCAAATTTGACTCGAAAAGAAAGTCATACGCGAATGGAGAGAAAAGATCGTTCAACGATATAAACGTCCGTGTTATACATTTTTTACCGAAGAAATACCTTTCCTCCACACTGAAGTTCTATATTTCAACGACTACACGAAAAAATTTGGATTTCTTGGATATTCGCAAACATGGTATGAAACTATGGGGGAAGCCACGACAACAAAATTGAGTTGCATCTTGAATTCATAGATGAAAATTATCACCCTAACCATGGGCGGTTTTATGAAGGGACAAGCGGGGGCAGTCGCCCCCAGTGGATTTGCAATTTTCAGTGTAAAAATTTTGGATTTTTCGACTTTGTCCCGGTGGATTTTTTTTGTGCCCCAAAACTTAAATATTTTGCTCCAAAACCTTCAAATTTTGCCAAAAAATCTCCAAATTTTACCCCAAAACCTTCAAATTTTGCCCACAAACCTTCAAATTTTGTCCCAAAACCTCCATAATTTGCCTAAAAACCTCCATTTTTTGTCCTAAAACCTCCATATTTTGCCCAAAAAATTGCTACGGTTTTAATTTTTTTTTTTTGCCCCCGGTGAAAAAAATTCCTGGTACCGCCACTGACCCTAACTACAATAATGATAGTATTGATGAGGAAGGATACGTGAGTGATGACACGATTGGGAACTATTGTATGCGTATTTTAGGAATTTATTAATTTACGTACTCGTAGTTTAAATTTATGTAATCGTATTTTAGGGATTTATGTAATCGTATATACGGACTTATGTAATCGTATTATGTAAGGGGTGTGATATTTCCACTTGATTTTTTGATAGATCCACTTCCATTTGTGCATTAACAGTTGTACAGTACAAAAAACTGATGCATGAAAAAAGTGGATATATCAAAAGTCTAAGTGGATTTATCATCACCTATTATGTAAGGTTATTTTTAATTGTTTTAATTTTAATAATGTGTTAATAAATTAATTAATAATAATGGTTAATAACGAAAATATTAATAATATAAATATTAATATATTTAATATTAATAATAATAGCAAAAAAATAATAATGATAATAATATTAATATTAATTAATATAAGGTTGAACCAGAGGAGGAAGTATTTAATGGTTGGTAGTGATATGTGATGGGGAGGGAATGGAGAGAGAAATTGATATGATGCTGATATGGCGGAATCCTTATGTTTCAATAGTATACGACTTAAGTGTTTCGTCAAAAACATGCTATCAACAACGACCAATGCTTTACACACTTTAACAAACACAAAAAACGAGTTTTTAGAGATACCATGCAACGCACGGGCTCTTAAAATCTAGTAGGAATAATAAAGCAGGAAAATTGAAATCGAATTAGATCAGAGAGACTTACCAAAGAAAGGAATAGAAATTGCGACACAAACATTAGAAAGAACTAGCGCTGTTCTGAGAAGAACATAAGAACATGCACTACGTGAAACGCTCACGGGTAATAGTTCTTCTATGGCACTAGCCAACGGGTTCATAAGCAGAGCATATTTAGTAAACGGGTTGATGACCTAAAAATTGGAGAACGTAAATTAGTATGAATAAGGCCAACTGGTTACAGATTTTGTAAATTGAGCATTTTATTTTGAGACTTACCACTACCCACAAAGCGATTTTCGAAGCAATTGAATCATCTGGCAAGTTTAATGTTATTTGAGACAACGAGCTTTCACCGAACATGAGAAACCCGGCAACCGCAACAACACCATACATTAATGCACACAAGAAAAAACTGAGAAACATGAAAATGAAAGTTGTTAGCTCAAAATACGAATTGTTCATCTACAACAATATTCTTTTTTTAATTATCATGTTTATTTCCTTGACTTGTTTAGATAGGGACCATGGCTACATGCCTACATAATCATAATTCTTACAAATAAAATTCAAATTTTGGTATTGACCCCTGGTCAAAAGTAAAGAAGGAAAATTGTGCATGTTTAGAGATTGGTTGACTCATAAACACTTTTTTTTGTCCATTTTAGAAATTATTAACGCATTCAATATGATGAAGTATATTACTACAATAAGAGTATAATGCTCTAAAAAGAAAAAGAAGTTGTTTAGGGCTTATTTATAATTTTTAAAACTGTATCAGTTTGCAACCCATTTGACATGTCACATATATAGCGCAAAAAAGTACTTGTATGTTACTCGTTTGGAGATAACACATAACCAAACCAATGATTTGTAAAATGGATTGGCAGTGTTGTAAACTCGGCCGACTAGTCCACAATGAGTCGGGATTTGAGGACTAGTCCGACAAGACTAGGTCAAAGTCGGTCAACGTCTCTGGTCAGTGGATTTATACGGTCAAAGTTGGTCAAAGTTGGTCAAACAGTCAACTAGTTCCCATCTAGGCCTACTAATCAGTCAAAGACAAGGTTTTAAACACTTACCTAATTATCATTGCCTTGCGAAACTTGGTCTTGTCCGCCATTGACTGATATATATTAGGGAGTACAGAATGCCCAGAATAGCAAAACACATAGATACCCAACGCAAATGGAACTCCGCTCCATTTGATTGCGGGCCCACTTTCATGAAACCCGATGTTTACGGTTCCGACATACAGCACGGTAAAGATAACAACAATTGTTGTCAATATACCAGTAGCTGCAAATAAATTTTATCATATTAACTCATTTTCAAATAGCAGATTTAAGAGTACATGTCAGCACAAGTGAAAAACCGGGAGTGTGATAATGGGTCAGCACAAGTAACTTTTCGTTAAGCTGATGACGGGTTGAGTTTGACCTCAAAAACCTTGTGTACAAAAGATTATACACAAAAACTCATTTGACCTAAAACAAACTATATCCTTACACGATCTAAATTTTTTATAAAGTATGCATTAAAAACTCATTGTCCAAATAACCATTTGGGGCACGTTACGCGCTAGAACTGAAACATAACCCAAATCAACCCATTTAAGAAAATGGGTCAAAATTGCCACCACCACAAATCAGGAATTTGGGAAATAAAGTAATAACATTTTATACCTGAAAGATAGGAGATTACTCGGACATTCTTGACCAAAACAATGGGTACAAGAATTGCAGCAGTGAGTACCGCAAACAAATGGGCCGAGTCCAGACTTAAACCAGCCAAATTCAAAGATGATCCAGGGAATAGACTAGTAAGATTGTCCCCTTCCAAAATAATGAATTCCACACAATATGTCTGCGATAATAAAAACACAAACAATTTCAGTTTCCATTTTTGTAGTAGTTTGTTCTTTTTATATTTTATTTTTATTTTATTTATTTTTTTTTTTTTTTAAGTTGGTGGGCCATGTGGACTTACATAGAGCTCCGTATACAAGATCATCTGCACCAGAACACATAAATTATCAGAAAAAAGATGTTAAAAGCGCAAATAACACGTAATCAATGAGGTATTTTTAATTAAAATGAACCAAACAACCAATGAGTTTCTTATTATTATTATTATCAATTATCAATGTTGTAAGAAACCTGATTACTCGCCAATTAATCCCTGATTAATTATTTTTAAGGATAATCCGTTCCGATTTTCCAAATTCCGTTTTATTAATCCGTCAACGTCAATTGATGTGTCAAAATCGAATTTGGTAATCAAAGTCAAAACTAATCAACATTTTAACATGAATTTAAACTAGAATGTTATAGTTTTTAAACAAAATGAGAAATTTTATACAACTATGTTAACGTTTATGTTTATGTTTATGATTTTCTTCTATATTTACACATATAATTTTTTGAAATTTAATATTTAAATGTATGTATAAGGTACAATCTTATTAATCCCCGAATTGTCGATTACTCCTTCCAGAATCCCGACCGATTAATCCCCGAATAGTGAATTTTACAACCTTGATTATTATTAAATTATTTTTTTGTAAATAAACATGAACCAAAAAACTTACAGATATAAGGAGTCGACCATATTTTCCAAATGCAGCTTCACCAATATCAGGATAACTTAAGATTCCTTCTTTACTCTCAAAACAATGTTTCATTAGTGAAGCAGTATAGCAACATATAACGCCAAACAATAGTAGCAATCCCATCCCGGCCCACCCGGCTTCCGCAATCGTATACGGCGTCGAAAGTAGCCCTACTCCCACCATTACATTCACCGCTATTCAAACATAAAACTTATAAGTTTCTCTCTAATTTCATATTAATTTTTTTTATAAATAAATAAATTAATTGTGGCAATTTCTTACCATTGAACACGGTTTGAGTAACACTACATCCATGGCTAATTGGAAGGTCACCAAGTTGTTCATGTAACGAACCTTTCCCGGACCATGATGATATCTTCCTTGATATCCTCTGCAAATCATGTTTGCTATAAAGCTTCTCACATTCGGACAACAACCGAGCCTTTGCATCTTCATCAAAGTTACTTTCAATACCAAGATCGTGCAATGATGAATATATTGTAGATGGATCTCTTAGGAGTCCAAAATTTGGTGTTGCTGTAATTGAATATGAATCAATTGTCTGCCTGCAATCAAGAAAAATATAGTATCAAACCTAAAGGTAACATGTTAGAAATAGTATAATTGTGCTTTGGTTATGATATCCTCACATGAGGTTTCAAGTTCAAACCTTACTAGCAAGGTGAGGTTTCAAGGTCAAAGGAAAGATTTGGGACTTCCTTTCTTTTCTGGGATCCTTTCTTAGGTGTATTACTAAGTGGCTAGTAGATATTCTTCTAGTATACATTAATGTTTTTTAAAATACGGATACGACGTCGAAGTTCGGTTCAAAGTAATTTGATGTAAGAAGTTTGATAGAAGAATCAATTTTGGTTTGTGTCAAGTTCAATTCAAAGATGTGTTGATGAAGTCCTGGTTACACAAGGCTTTCAAGAGTAAACTCACCCTTAGTATAACATAAGACCATGTACCCTTCTAACACAATAAATAAAATATAAATAAAAATATTATAATTAATTCAATGAAAATAAATGTAATGTTTCCACAGTTTATTTTTTAATACTCCGTAAATAATTGTAAGTGTCAACTCATGAGTATTTGTTAATTGTGCACATGTAAATGCAGAAAATGATCAAGTAATCAACGTAAAGAAATAAAAAATGTACAAAGATTACAATACTAAAACATGTCTCAATATCGCAAGTTCTTCTTGTAATACATGCAGTGAAGGTTGTAATCTCATAATAAGCTACTTAAATTACGAACAAAACTACCAAAAAACAAGGATACAAAATTCATTTAATTTAATGAGTAAATAAATAAAAATAAAACAAAATGTATTACTTGTAACTTTGCGGCCATTGACGGGATGAGAAATGCGCAGAATCACGACTTCCTTTATCATCGTCATCGTCATCATCATCGTCATTATTATAATTACTGCTATAGTTATCATCATCATCATCATTATCAAATTGAGCTTCTTCATCTTCATTATCTTCCAGAAAGTACTCGCCGTAATCTTCTTTTTTATTATCTGCCATTTTATTATTTTCTTTTATTTAGTATAGAAAAAAGTGAAAGAAAAAGATGAAGGGTTTTTGAGAGGTTTGGAAGTAGTATAAAAGAGGATAGTAGAGTGATGTTGTAAATATGGAACGTACTGGAATAATCGAAATTGATTTCTACGGTGGATGTAATGAACAGCTGGAAGGTGATGATTATTGGGATAAAAATGGAATTTATATATACGTAATATTAAATTTTATGAGATAAAAATGGAATATTAAGGGAGATTTTTGTATTTTCGTGCGTTGTTCACGAGTTGTATAGGTTAAGATCGTGACGTGATTGTTTTGAATTTGTATTGGTTAAGAGATAGGTGGAAGCATGTCTACTATTTGTATGTTTCTTGTGAGTAACAAGAAAAGCATTCTCCAAGAATCTAAAATATGGTCATATGTTATCCCTGAAGGTAATTCCATGTGAACTATTATCAGAATTTTCTTGAAAATAGTAATATATTTATAGGTTTTACAGAAATAGTTTTTTAATTTTTTTTTTTATAAAAATAGGTAAACCGAGCATTGATTTTCCGGTTTGTCAGTTTGGACACCAAACCGGCTTTTCAAATGCCGGTTTGGGTGTTTTTATACGATATTGGTATACGGTATTTAGGTTCTCGATGTGGACCCGTAGAAACAATCAAACCGGCATTTGAAATGCCGGTTTGCATGCTATATTTTTTTTTTTTTTAATTCTATTTAAAATTGCATTCTAATTCATCCATTTTTTTTAGTTCCATTTTTTTTTTGTGTTGTTGTAAAATTGCATCTCAAACTATAAGTTGTAATAGGTTTGAGTTATTTCATTATTATCATTGTCATTATTACGAACAACACTTTTATCACTTCATTTCTTAACCGAACCTAGTAGGACACGAATTCCTGTTATGACCTGGGTGTGAGCAAAAACCACACCTAGGTGGACCTGTATCTCTGTTGTGCCTTTCATCCATCTCATTATGGTGTCGTCGTGATTGTCTCCTACCTCTGTGTGTGATCAATCGTGTTGTATCGGCCTTCATTGTCCAGTTTGATGTGGTCCAGTATGTGGCATCTCTTAGTGGATGTAAGTGATAACTATATTGTTCCCTCTGTGACGACCCGAAAATTTTCGACCAAATTTAAACTTGATCTTTATATGATTTCAAACACGATAAGCAAAGACTGTAATGTCGAGTCTCAAAAATTTTGAACTATTTTCACATATGCAATTACTATTCGACCATTTCCAATGATTCATGAACAATTGTTTGTATATATATATATATATATATATATATATATATATATATATATATATATATATATATATATATATGTATATAAGGATATATGATAAATAAAAATAATAAAACATAAACTAAACATTGGAATTAATTATGTAAAACAAAAATACAAAATAATATTGTTATAATTTAAAATGAATCTATATATAAATAGATAAGAGTTCTATGTAGAATTAATATTAAATGTATATTATAATAGTGCATAAGTATTCAATTATACATGATATAATTAGTAAACATTACATAAGTAATGAGTTATAACATTAATATATTAAATGTAATTACAAGTTAAAAAAAATATGTGATGACCCGGGAATTTCCGACCAAATCTAAACTTAATCTTTATATGAAATTCGACATGATAAGAAAAGTCTATACTGTTGAGTCTCGAAAACTTTGAAACTATGTTCATATATTCAATTGACCTTGACTATTCCCGACGATTCACGAACAACTATTTGTAAATGGATACATATATATTTAAATATAAGAATGTATATATTAATTTGAAATAAAATTTATAATATTATATGAGTTAATTAATTATATAAAATAATAATAATAATAATAATATATGATATTATTAATAAAAATTAAATCTATATATATGTAACATATATTGAATGTATATTGATATGGTTTCGAATTTAGTTAGTAAATGATTATAGCACTCTTTTGTCAGTCGATCGATATTAAGCATATGTCAAGACCATATCGACCCCATAATGACCCAAAACTATTTTAGACTTGAATTATTAATCAAAGTAGTTGTAAAGTTGATATATTATTTCCGGCTAGCATTATCTATTATCTGTATCTATATAATCATGGTGGGTTTATATAAACACAACTTGTACTATTTTAATATCCGCTAATGTCCATTAAATTAGGTTAATTGAAATCATTCATAATCAAATCATGACGTAAATATTATCTAAATATTCTACTAACATCACATTCAATCTTACAAACTTAATGGATTGTTTTAAGCTAACTTTAACATAATAAAAAGGGCAAATCATAATAAACACAAACCCACTTGGTAGATTTTTTTTCTTTTATCATTTTTAATTAATGGTCATATCTTTGTTTCGGTTAACACACCACAACACCATCTATTGTTATAGATATATATACAAATCACAATTACAATAATAAAGTAAAATAAAGGGAATATCACTTACCGCTTATTCATTAATCAAATATAAGATGCCACAAACATTCACATCACTTGTAACATCAACAACTATTTGTTAAAGCAAATATTCTTTACAAATACATGATTGAGCAATTACAAGAGTCATGGACATAATTTATATTAATGTCCTTACTTGATTTTGATTCCATCACCAAACACCCAAATCACCTTCCACTGATCACCATCATCAAACCCAAGTGTTTCAACAGCTGCTACTTGATTTCGGTTTCTACTTCTGTTATACGATGAAGTCAACACCACCAAACCGTCATTCATACTGCTGTAGTGTTCCTGTTTCAATGACCAAACAAGCAACCTGCTGCAAAAACCGAAGCCAAGTAACCTTGTGATACTACTGTTTCGCTGCTACTATAGGATCTGTTCCTGTTTCTTTTTCATTTGAACAACATCACTCAATCAACACCATTACTATTTTGCTGCTATTATTCACCTGCAAAATAATCGAACACATTTCAACTATCATGGTACGTTTTCTATTCCTGATTAAAACAAAACATCAAACCCCTCTTAAACACCATCATCTATATCTATCATCATTAACAAGAACTAATAAGAACCATAACAAAAATCCATTACCCAATCATTATTCTATTTTCAATCTTCAACCAAAACCGATCACCATTTCCATCGAACTTTTACTTGCTACTGCTACAACCTACTGCTCCCTTCCTGTAATCCCTTCTGTTTTCCTGTTACAATTGTGACGACCCGGGAATTTCCGACTAAATTTAAACTTTAATCTTTATATGAATCCGACACGATAAGCAAAGTTTATAATGTTGAGTCTTGGAAATTTTGGAACTATGTTCATATATTCAAATTGACCTTCGACTGCTCTCGACGATTCACGAAGAATTAATTGTAAATAGTTATAAAGTTTGATACATTTAAATTATTATATAATTAGTAATATTACTAATATTATCATTACTAGTACCATTGTTATTAGTAAAAATTATAATTTTAATTATTATCATGATTATTAAAAGTATTATTATTAGCTTGATTACTAAAAGTTATAATGTTATATAAAGTTATTATTATCATTATTATTATTATTAGTATTATTATATGATATTAATATCATTATTATTTCTATTATTATTAGTAGTTTCATTATCATTATTAATATTAATATTAAATATTAATGTTTCTATTATCAATATTAATAAGTTTCTTTATATATATGATATACAGATACACAGATACAATGTAATTAACACATGGGGATATATATATCACTTTCAATTTTATTTTATTTTTATTTTTCTTCCTTTCTGTTTAACCTGTGACATATTCGACAAATATAACAATATAAACCATGAATTCAGTATCCATCCTTTTCAAACTGTAACTAATTGATACTTCAGAATCTGAACTTTGATATTAATCCAACAATTAGTACAAATCATGACCTAAATCAGAAGAATAGTCCAAGGAGTAGTTAGACATCGACTTCATACAAATTTCATTTATTTTCTGTCAAATCTTCTGTCGAACCATCAATCTATTAAGCAAATTGTTTGGCCTTTAATTACTATGAAGTTTTCATTCAATAACCAACAACAAATCACTCAATAACTTATCTCACTCTCTCATAAATAAACTGAATCTATTACCTTGATCACCAACACCAAACCATCCTCTAATTCTTTATAAATGTATATATATAATACATGATCATATGATTGTTTATCATCACCTTCAAACTTCAACACCAAACCGCCACCTTAAGTCACCCTTGTTTCTTGTTTATTATTGACGTGCTAAACCCCAACACCTATCACTGTTAGACTATTTTAGTCGTGAACCATCACCACTTGGGTCGATGTTTGCAGCTAGGAAATCAACCCCAATATCACCTATAAACCACCACTTCCTGTTACCTATCGTGTTCCTGAATTGCTACTATCAAACGAACTGAATATGCTACTTTGTACAGCCATAAACCACCAACTTAAACTGATTAAGAGACCGCTGTATTCACGTTTCTGTACTTCTATTTTCCAGCCAACAAAATGCCAGCATCTTGTTGAGCCACCAAACCATCTCTCCACCTATTTTTTTTTAACATGCGTTTACCTCATAGCTGTTCTTCTGTTTAGAACAAAATCCACAAATCTGCAAGTTTCACCTTTACAAGTTGTGTTTTATATTCTTTTTCTTCTTCTGTTTTCAATACCATCCCGGAACCGAAACCCATCACCACCAATAAAGCACGAAACCCACTGTTGTAATCACCACAACCATTATCGTTTCTTTGATCAACCATCACTGCCACTATGATGTTACCGTTGCTCGAACCACCGCTGCTATACGGTTTCTATTTCATGCGAAGAAATATAATGATAATATGGTGGTAATGAGTTGTTAAAGATAAGTTCACACTTCCTTTTATTTCCAATTATTGGTCGACACTTGCTCAATTAACCAACCCCACTTGTTAATGATTACCCACTAGTTGTTGCAATATGGACAATATTAAATCAAAAGGGAATCGGAAGTTACAGCATTCCATTTTGGGCCACCATTCACAATTCGAGCCATATTATTAGTTAAACATGTGGGCCGAGATTCAAGCCTGCTACTACAGCAGAATTCCTGTTTGTATTCGCTGTCCACAAAAACCTAACATACCTCACTTCTCTCTCTATATCCGAACCAAACTGGCCACTAGTGGTTGTTATCCTTTATTCGTTTATATTAACAACGTTCACTGATGTTATTTAAGTGTGAATCAAGTATAAATATTGCCTCACCAATCATGATATGATCCAATATCCTAACCACTTTTATCAAATGCTTTTTGTCTTGAAAAAATATATTAACATGGAAGACTATAATAATAAAATGTTGGACATGTTAATCAAATTTGAAAGATAATCCAATGCTGCACGTTCCTCTCCTGTTCTTTTTCTTGAGCCGACATATATTTTTCTTTTTGGGCCAAGGGACTTTGTTATTTGGCCGTGACCCAGCTTTTATTCTCTATTGGGCTGAAATGGGGAACAATGATGACGATGAGATTTCTGTTGGTGCTTCGGTGAGGATACAACAACGATGATAATGATGGTGATGAAACGAAAATGTGTTAATAAAGGTGATCGTGATTATGATAACGATTATGGATAATGAAAATGGAACGAAAAAGATGGTGACGAGATGAATATGTATAATATATGATATGATTTTTTGATTATGATGATAAGAACAATGATGTATCAAGACGAAGTTCATGTTAGGAATGATGATGGGTACGAGTGGTGTATCATAAGAATGAAGATGATGATATAAAGGAAGTGGAAACAGAAAACTAGATAAAAGGATTTAAGATCCAAATTAAATCAGAAAGTAATCAGTAGCCTAGTGGTTAGGAGCGTTTGTGTCGATCAAGAGGTCTCGGGTTCGAGTCCCCACTGAGTCAATATTTTTATGAGGCTATTTCTTTGAGGTAGTCACTTGTTTAATTGTTATTATTATTATTATCATTATTATTATTAGTATGATTAATATTTTTATGATTAATATAATTATTATTATTATTATCATTGTTATAAGTATTATAACCAATATTATTAATATAAGTATTACTAGTGTAGTATTATTATTATTACTATGAAAATAATACAGTTTATTATTGTAGATATTAGTATTAGTATTACTAATAATATGATTAGTAAAATTTCTAATAAAACCATCATGTTTATCAAAATCACTACCATTATTAAGAATATTGTTTTTATGAAAACTAACATTTTATCCTATCATTTTTATATCAAAATTATCATTTTTATTGAACTTATTATTATTATCACTATCATTATTATTATTATTAGTATTATAACTATTAATATCCTTATTCTAGTGTCATTATCATAAATATTTTGCAAACAGGAGAAATTTATATAAGAATATATAAGTATACCGATATTACATAATATTACTTTTAACTAATATAATAACATTTATATTGATATAAAATTAATTAAATTATATATCAATTAAACATTATAAGATATTATGAGTATTAATAGATTATATATATAAATACTAATCTTAATACATAACTAAATATATATAAGTTTATCCGATTACAATTATGTTTTAATAGATATAAAAATGATATATGTTCGTGAATCCGAGGCCAACCCTACATTTGTTCAATGTCGTCATATGTATTTTTACTACAAAATACAGTATTGTGAGTTTCATTTGCTCCCTTTTACTCCTTACATTTTTGGGACTGAGAATACATGCGCTGTTTTTACAACTGCTTTATTAAATGCTTTTGAAATATATTTTGAACTGTGAATACATGAAATACTTTTATAATTGTTTGACGAGATAGACACAAGCAAAATATTCCTCGAATGAATTATTATGCAGACAGAAGTTCTGCGGATTATTATTGAATTATGTAGACATGATAATTGCCACCGTTGAATTATGTGGACATGATAATTGCCACCGTTGAATTATGTGGACATAATAATTGCCACCATTGAATTATGTGGACATGATAATTGCCACCAATTGATGTGAATGTTATATATCTAGAGAATGATTTTTATACACAGGTTATCTGTATGTTATTTTTGTGCACGAGATATGTGTACGGTTACTAAGATTTATGAAAGATGATTTCGTGCACGAGAAAGGTGTACTGTATTTAAAAGATATCGCATGTACATTACAGGTGGGTATAGGATTCGGGCCCATTTGTACCATGCAGGATTTAAATCTTGTGGTCTATCAAAATGATGAATTTTATTGTTTTATGATAAACTTATGAACTCACCAACCTTTTGGTTGACACTTTAAAGCATGTTTATTCTCTGGTACGAAAGAAATCTTCCGTTGTGCATTTGCTCATATTACATGGAGTCGTTCATGGCATATAGAGGTCAGAACCTCGCAATGGGAC
Organism: Rutidosis leptorrhynchoides; assembly: GCF_046630445.1. Taxonomy (NCBI): domain Eukaryota; kingdom Viridiplantae; phylum Streptophyta; class Magnoliopsida; order Asterales; family Asteraceae; genus Rutidosis; species Rutidosis leptorrhynchoides. The sequence continues at coordinate 585,273,249 of NC_092335.1, read as the reverse complement.
CAACTGTTGAAGACTTCGTCCAGATGGATTAGGACGGGGTGTTTCAGTTGGTATCAGAGCGGTAGTCTTAGCGAACCAGGTCTTGCATTAGTGTGTCTAACTAGTAGTCGTTAGGATGCATTAGTGAGTCTGGACTTCGACCGTGTCTGCATGTAAAAAGTTTTGCTTATCATTTAGTGTCGAAAATTATTTGCTTATCATCCTTAAAGTCTAGACACGTCTTACTGCCTCTATTGCATAGACATTGTATAGATAAATTCATATCTTAGCGTATCTGTTATTGTTACCGTTACCTGACAGCTTCCGTAGATTCCTCCGTAACTTATGGAATTTTAGTATTATATATGCATATGTAAATTATGTATTGCAGGGTACTAATCTATATCCTATAATCTATTTCTTATCGAAAATCCTTCATCTGATCGTACGAGATGAATCTCCCAACCAGTTAGAGTCCCTCAGATTTCGATAGCTATTCCGATAGTTATTCCGACAGCTATTTCGACATGGATATTCACCTAAACTCCGAAAGCGGTGTCACCAGAATGAATCAATCAATCAGCCATCCCCAATTCATCTGGTGGGTTCGTAGTCGACTTAATCAATGGAGACGCGAAGAAGGCGATCCTTTCCACCAACCAAATTGCCCTTTTGGCGAAGAACCTGAAGCACTTACCGACGAATCTATCCGAAACACCATTTTTAGCCTCATTTTCAGAGTAGTTCAACACGATTATATTCTATCCACAATTCTAAACCTTATTCATCCGCTCGTTCCGACCGACAATCATCCCGGAATAATAGAAGAAGCTAGCGAACTTCACGCTCGAGTAATCAATTTGGAGAATATGGTGCTAAATTTACCAGCTTCAGTAATATCACCGGCACCAATAGTACCATCATTAACAGCACCAGCACCATCAACAATCCATGCCTCAATATCACCATCTGTACTTCGAGTATGATCTTCGTTCTACGTATCGTTCTACCTCATTTATCTTCGTTCGACATGGCGAATATGTAATCTCTAAAGTTTTAGAGATTATTTATTCTAGTTCCAACCAAAAACTAAATGAGTTTAATATCATGTTAACTCATTAAATCCATGATTACATCTGAAGAAAATATATATGTATATATGTTTTCATAAAGATTGTAATTAAAAATTCTTTTGTACAAAATGTTAATGATGAAAATATTTTAACGGGTAGGTAATACCCGAGGAATATTTAGGTTGCACATTAATAAGTTACATTGTATATTCTTCGAATCTGATTCAACAGTCATTTACTATCCTACTTACATCCACAGATATACGTATTCGTTCACCGCAGAATAACCTTTTTCATTCAATTTCATATTTGGATTTTGACTTATCAGAATCCAACAAGTGGCATAATGAAGAAAACATTTGACAAAATAAAATTTGTTAGAAACAAACAAATTAACTATGCGGAATTTTGTTAAGAATCCACGCTAACTGTTCCTAGCTAATTGTTCCTAGCTAACTGATTACATTTTATTTATCGCAGTTTATTTATCGCAATTTTATTTATCGTCATTTAATTTCTGTTATTTATTTTACGCACTTTAAATATCGGAACACGTATACAAGGTTTTGACATATCATATCGACACATCTATATATATTATTTGGAATTACCATAGACACTCTATATGCAGTAATGATCGAGTTCTCTATACAGGGTTGAGGTTGATTCTACAATAATATATATAGTATGAGTTGTGATCGAGTCTGAGACATGTACACGGGTCACGATACGTATTAATTAATTCGAATATTATATATTAAACTATATATGAATTATTGAATTGCTAACTGTGGACTATCAACTGAGGACTACCAACATTGGACAATTAAAATGAATTAAAATATTGATTATAACATATGAAACTAAAAAAATTCTTCAAGTTTGCCACTTGATTTCATCTTAAACCTCATTTGTATCTTGACGATTACAATATGCGTTCAAACCTTTCATGATCCTTGAAAACACCTCAATCGAGAAGATGAACCAACCGCACTTCATCTACGGAAGAAAAGATTAATGCCTATAGTTATGCACCTAAAAAAAAAAAATCTCGGAACCTGAACAAACGTTTGACACGTATCTGTGCTAACTCCTTTGGCATTGTTATTTCCAAAAATAACAATCCAATTTCTTTTCAAATTAGCCAATTTTGTCACAGCTCCAGCAAGTCAACTTCAACTTTTCGTTCGAAACAACCTTATTATAACCTTGACGTATATGCGTGCTCTTTTATTGTTACCGAGTAACCTTTCATATTCCACCATATTACCATCAGCGTTTAATCATCTAAAAACAAAATTCTCTTGAAACCCCTCAGTTTGATAACCAATGATCCAGATCCGGTAACTTTGAAATTTCTGACGAAGCAGCATGTAGTAAATGGTCTTAATGACCAAGAGTTGATGATAAAGAATGGAATGTTGGGAATGCTCGATAGAAAATTTGGTACTGAAAAACGGATTGAGCTAACCATGAAGGAGACCAAGGACAAATACAAGGACCAACCCTATATTTAAAGAATCCAGGTAATTCTGGATCCGATGAAATCTTTAGAGAATATCTTGCTCCGAAGTCATGTTAAAATCTTGAGGATAATTTTTCTTCATCAACTTTCGAACTTAGAAATTCCAAAATATCATCATAAATATCTTCGATATTTCTGAGGATATTTTCATAAATGTTCTTGTCCGAAATTATCTACCTCTTCGTGTTTTCTGTATTCCATTATATTGGAAACTTCTGTAAAATATAAGTATAAATTATGAATGAATTGTGGAGAAGTGTTGGGAATTGAAGCATGGGTTAGTATAATATAATGACGCTCGGCCAACGTGATTATATTACAGTAAGTCATGCTGGAAGTTCTATTGGAGCATGATGATTCATAGATCATAACGTCATCATGTGCCATGTTACATAACTCTTTCATTCTGCTTAACTTCTGAACATATTAAGAAAATGAATTCTTGATGGTTCTATCTTCTGTGATGTTGATAAATTTGAAAATCAAATCGTGCTATCACGTTCCTTCCTGCTTAGAACATTATAATCATTCGAAACTCTATATCTACGAATTATGGACCATTATTCGCTTGACTTAGAGTAGGGAAGAGAAAAACAAAAGTATGAAACTCCAAAATATAAGGGGGAATATAAAGCTCGATAACACATAAATTACAAACCGTGTATATCAATGTTTATCGCAACATAAAGATACGGGAAAATTAAAAACACTATAACTCCAAGGGCGAAGTAGAAGAAAACAGATTCCTCCAGTAGAAGTTGGAAAAAGAGAATGATTGTTGCGATAGTAAGGATGAGGACAAGGATCAGAACTGGATTAAGCATTTTCACAATCGTTTGGATGTATAAACTAAGAAAGAAAGTATAGGAATGATGAGAATATTGTAACGGGAAAAGTTTAATTTATAATGGAGATATCAGACAGAGTAATCGAGACAGATCACTGTATTTAATATAGAGATCTTATTTTCCATAAATCCCGAAGAATCAGATCTTATAGATTTCCAAGATTTTCTTTAAATCCCTTGAATTCCGAAATTCAACCAAAACAATGTCAAAAGTTAAGACGCATCCTATTTTCTAAATTCAATGATGACTACATCAAAAGTTATGGAAAATCTCCATTTCTTCATCTCGATCTTTTGTGATAGCTTTATTCATACGCTTCGATTAATCGAATCATTTTATCCATATTACTCAATAATGATAAAACTCTATTTATCAACTCATATTTGTCATGAAAACATTTTTATTGTTAATCATGACAACCTCACTTAAATTTCGGGACGAAATTTATTTAACGGGTAGGTACTGTGACGACCAGTGAATTTCTGACTAAATTTAAACTTTAATCTTTATATGAATCCGACACGATAAGCAAAGTTTATAATGTTGAGTCTTGGAAATTTTGGAACTATGTTCATATATTCAAATTGACCTTCGACTGATCTCGACGATTCACGAAGAATTAATTGTAAATAGATATAAAGTTTGATACATTTAAATTATTATATAATTAGTAATATTACTAATATTATCATTACTAGTACCATTGTTATTAGTAAAAATTATAATTTTAATTATTATCATGATTATTAAAAGTATTATTATTAGCTTGATTACTAAAAGTTATAATGTTATATAAAGTTATTATTATCATTATTATTATTAGTATTATTATATGATATTAATATCATTATTATTTCTATTATTATTAGTAGTTTCATTATCATTATTAATATTAATATTAAATATTAATGTTTCTATTATCAATATTAATATGTTTCTTTATATATATGATATACAGATACACAGATACAATGTAATTAACACATGGGGATATATATCACTTTCAATTTTATTTTATTTTTATTTTTCTTCCTTTCTGTTTAACCTGTGACATATTCGACAAATATTACAGTATAAACCATGAATTCAGTATCCATCCTTTTCAAACTGTAACTAATTGATACTTCAGAATCTGAACTTTGATATTAATCCAACAATTAGCACAAATCATGACCTAAATCAGAAGAATAGTCCAAGGAGTAGTTAGACATCGACTTCATACAAATTTTATTTATTTTCTGTCAAATCTTCTGTCGAACCATCAATCTATTAAGCAAATTATTTGGCCTTTAATTACTATGAAGTTTTCATTCAATAACCAACAACAAATCACTCAATAACTTATCCCACTCTCTCATAAATAAACTGAATCTATTACCTTGATCACCAACACCAAACCATCCTCTAATTCTTTATAAATGTAAATATATAATACATGATCATATGATTGTTTATCATCACCTTCAAACTTCAACACCAAACCGCCACCTTAAGTCACCCTTGTTTCTTGTTTATTACTGACGTGCTAAACCCCAACACCTATCACTGTTATCCTATTTTAGTCGTGAACCATCACCACTTGGGTCGATGTTTGCAGCTAGGAAATCAACCCCAATATCACCTATAAACCACCACTTCCTGTTACCTATAGTGTTCCTGACTTGCTACTATCAAATGAACTGAATAGGCTACTTTGTACAGCCATAAACCACCAACTTAAACTGATTAAGAGACCGCTGTATTCACGTTTCTGTACTTCTATTTTCCAGCCAACAAAATGCCACCATCTTGTTGAGCCACCAAACCATCGCTCCACCTATTTTTTTTAACATGCGTTTACCTCATAGCTGTTCTTCTGTTTAGAATAAAATCCACAAATCTGCAAGTTTCACCTTTACAAGTTGTGTTTTATATTCTTTTTCTTCTTCTGTTTTCAATACCATCCCGGAACCGAAACCCATCACCACCAATAAACCACGAAACCCACTGTTGTAATCACCACAACCATTATCGTTTCTTTGATCAACCATCACTGCCACTATGATGTTACCGTTGCTCAAACCACCGCTGCTATACGGTTTCTATTTCATGCGAAGACATATAATGATAATATGGTGGTAATGAGTTGTTAAAGATAAGTTCACACTTCCTTTTATTTTTTTTAATTATTGGTCGACACTTGCTCAATTAAACAACCCCACTTGTTAATGATTACCCACTAGTTGTTGCAATATGGACAATATTAAAGCAAAAGGGAATCGGAAGTTACATCATTCCATTTTGGGCCACCATTCACAATTCGAGCCATATTATTAGTTAAACATGTGGGCCGAGATTCAAGCCTGCTACTACAGCAGAATTCCTGTTTGTATTCACTGTCCACAAAAACCAAACATACCTCACTTCTCTCTATATCTGAACCAAACCGGCCACTAGTGGTTGTTATCCTTTATTCGTTTATATTAACAACGTTCACTGATGTTATTTAAGTGTGAATCAAGTATAAATATTGCCTCACCAATCATGATATGATCCAATATCCTAACCACTTTTATCAAATGCTTTTTGTCTTGAAAAAATATATTAACATGGAAGACTATAATAATAAAATGTTGGACATGTTAATCAAATTTGAAAGATAATCCAATGCTGCACGTTCCTCTCCTGTTCTTTTTCTTGAGCCGACATATATTTTTCTTTTTGGGCCAAGGGACTTTGTTATTTGGCCGTGACCCAGCTTTTATTCTCTATTGGGCTGAAATGGGGAACAATGATGATGATGAGATGTCTGTTGGTGCTTCGGTGAGGATACAACAACGATGATAATGATGGTGATGAAACGAAAATGTGTTAATAAAGGTGATCGTGATTATGATAACGATTATGGATAATGAAAATGGAACGAAAAAGATGGTGACGAGATGAATATGTATAATATATGATATGATTTTTTGATTATGATGATAAGAACAATGATGTATCAAGACGAAGTTCATGTTAGGAATGATGATGGGTACGAGTGGTGTATCATAAGAATGAAGATGATGATATAAAGGAAGTGGAAACAGAAAACTAGATAAAAGGATTTAAGATCCAAATTAAATCAGAAAGTAATCAGTAGCCTAGTGGTTAGGAGCGTTTGTGTCGATCAAGAGGTCTCGGGTTCGAGTCCCCACTGAGTCAATATTTTTATGAGGCTATTTCTTTGAGGTAGTCACTTGTTTAATTGTTATTATTATTATTATCATTATTATTATTAGTATGATTAATATTTTTATGATTAATATTATTATTAATATAATTATTATTATTATTATCATTGTTATAAGTATTATAACCAATATTATTAATATAAGTATTACTAGTGTAGTATTATTATTATTACTATGAAAATAATACAGTTTATTATTGTAGATATTAGTATTAGTATTACTAATAATATGATTAGTAAAATTTCTAATAAAACCATCATGTTTATCAAAATCACTACCATTATTAAGAATATTGTTTTTATGAAAACTAACATTTTATCCTATCATTTTTATATCAAAATTATCATTTTTATTGAACTTATTATTATTATCACTATCATTATTATTATTATTAGTATTATAACTATTAATATCCTTATTCTAGTGTCATTATCATAAATATTTTGCAAACAGGAGAAATTTATATAAGAATATATAAGTATACCGATATTACATAATATTACTTTTAACTAATATAATAACATTTATATTGATATAACATTAATTAAATTATATATCAATTAAACATTATAAGATATTATGAGTATTAATAGATTATATATATAAATACTAATCTTAATACATAACTAAATATATATATAAGTTTATTCGATTACAATTATGTTTTAATAGATATACAAATGATATAGGTTCGTGAATCCGAGGCCAACCCTACATTTGTTCAATGTCATCATATGTATTTTTACTACAAAATACAGTACTGTGATTTTCATTTGCTCCCTTTTACTCCTTACATTTTTGGGACTGAGAATACATGCGCTGTTTTTACAACTGCTTTATTAAATGCTTTTGAAATATATTTTGAACTGTGAATACATGAAATACTTTTATAAATGTTTGACGAGATAGACACAAGCAAAACATTCCTCGAATGAATTATTATGCAGACAAAAGTTCTGCGGATTATTATTGAATTATGTGGACATGATAATTGCCACCGTTGAATTATGTGGACATGATAATTGCCACCGTTGAATTATGTGGACATGATAATTGCCACCATTGAATTATGTGGACATGATAATTGCCACCAATTGATGTGAATGTTATATATCGAGAGAATGATTTTTATACACAGGTTATGTGTATGTTATTTTTGAGCACGAGATATGTGTACGGTTACTAAAATTTATGAAAGATGATTTCGTGCACGAGAAAGGTGTACTGTATTTAAAAGATATCGCATGTACATTACAGGTGGGTATAGGATTTGGGCCCATTTGTACCATGCAGTATTTAAATCTTGTGGTCTATCAAAATGATGAATTTTATTGTTTTATGATAAACTTATGAACTCACCAACCTTTTGGTTGACACTTTAAAGCATGTTTATTCTCAGGTATGAAAGAAATCTTCCGCTGTGCATTTGCTCATATTACATGGAGTCGTTCATGGCATATAGAGGTCAGAACCTCTCAATGGGACCAACTGTTGAAGACTTCGTCCAGATGGATTAGGACGGGGTGTTTTAACAACAACGATCGATGATAATTAATTTGTTACTGTTATTGTCGATGCTATTACCTCTTCCCATTTCTATCTATCACCACGAAACACCACCATCACAAACCTTTAATATCATGTATTATTACTAAACAAATCTGTAATTTCCGACTACTATCATCAAAACACCAAGAACACCATTTTTTTATTACTATTTCTCTATCAAACATTTAAACAGAAATCACAGAGGAATTTAAAGAAACTAAATGAGTATTAATAAATCAATTTCATACTTGATTAATTGATGGACCAATTTTGGGATCGATTGATGATTTGATCGATTGCTGAAGCAGAGACCATGATCGATTGCTGAACCAGAGACTTAGATCGATTGATCAATTGCTGAACCAGAAACCTAGATTGAGTGGTCAATCGACTTTGTTGTTGCTTCTCTACTAGGGATTGAACGGATATCATCTCACACACAGCAACCCTCGATTTAAGTCGATCGAAAGCATTTGGGCCATTTAAACCGAATTGGATGCATCATGGGCTTGAACATAATATTAAGTGGGATTTTGAATTGGGCTTCATGATCCAAGTTTTGATGTCGTGTGTTTTGTTGGAAGGAAATGAAAACCAAGTACACCTAATAAATATTTTTAAAATACAAATAATAACAGAAAAATGGAATGGTTCAGTTGGTTTGAATGGGTGTTTGTGAAGCGAGAGGTCACGAGTTCGAGTCCTGGCCATGGCATTTTATTTTTAGCTCCTCTTCAAAGGTTGTAACATTTACTATTATCATTATTATTAATTTTATTTTAATCATTATTATTACTATCATTATATTATGAATATTATTATTATTACTACTAAAATTAATATTAATATCATTATTATTAGTATTATAATTATTATTATTGTCATCCTAATTATAAGTATCATAACCATTATAGTATTTATTATTGATATTATGAGTATTATTATTATTATTGTTATTACAAAAATAACACAAACTATTATTATTATCATTAATATTAGTATTAATATCTTTCTATAAATAAAAGAAGTATTAATATTGACATAAGTAATAATATTATCACGAGTATTATTATTATGTAAGTACTAAAATCTGTATCATGACTATCATTAACAGTAAATCGATATTTTTACAAGTATTATTATTAATAACACTATTAATATTACTATGATTCTTATTATAATTATCATTATAAGTAATGTTATTATAAATATTATAATTATAATCAAATACAACTTTTATTTACTACTATTAATATTATATATTATTATAAAAATATACTTAAAAGTAAGATTACATATAAGTATGAATTAATTATATTAATAATTTTTATATAAATATTCATATGTAACAAATTAGGTATTTTTAAAACTATATAAATAATAATCATTTTTTTTAATATATGTACAAATCAAATAACTAGTATATAAATTTATAATATATGAAATTGTTCGATTACGATTATATGTTTTAATAGTTATATAAATGATATAGGTTCGTGAATCCGAGGCCAACCCTGCATTGTTCAGTGTCGTCATATGTATTTTTACTACAAAATACAGTATAGTGAGTTCATTTGATTCACTTTTACTCTTTACATTTTTGGGACTGAGAATACATGTGCTACTTTCACAACTGCTTTATTAATTGCTTTTGAAATATATTTTGAACTGCGAATACATGAAATGCTTTTATAAATGTTTGACTGGATAGACACAAGCAAAAACATTCCTCGAATGAATTATTATGCAGACAGAAGTTCTGCGGATTATTGTTGAATTATGTGGACATGATAATTGCCACCGTTGAATTATGTGGATATGATAATTGCCACCGTTGAATTATGTGGACATGATAATTGCCACCGTTAAATTATGTGGACATGATAATTGCCACCATTGAATTATGTGGACATGATAATTGCCACCAATTGATATGAATGTTATGTATCGAGAGAATGATTTTATACACAAGTTATGTGTATGTTATTTTTGTGCACGAGATATGTGTACGGTTACTAAGATTTATGAAAGATGATTTCGTACACGAGAAAGGTGTACTGTATTTAAAAGATATCGCATGTACATTACAGGTGGGTATAGGATTCGGGCCCATTTGTACCATGCAGGATTTAAATCTTGTGGTCTATCAAAATGATGAATTTTATTGTTTTATGATAAACTTATGAACTCACCAACCATTTGGTTGACACTTTAAAGCATGTTTATTCTCAGGTATTAAAGAAATCTTCCGCTGTGCATTTGCTCATATTACATGGAGTCATTCAGGGCATATAGAGATCAGAACCTCGCAATGGGACCAGCTGTTGAAGACTTCGTCCAGATGGATTAGGACGGGGCATTTCAAAATATATATATAATTGTTATACTTATAATACTATGACTACTTTCATTAATAATAAAATCAGTATTATTAATTATTATTAATCTCAATAAGTAACATATAGATATGAAGTGTGACAAATATAAAATTATTATAATATTATTATTACTAATATTAATATTGTTAATAGTATTAATATCATTAGTATTATTAGTAATATTATAATTAATATTATTATTATTATTAATAATATTTTTTGTTATAAATCTTATAGATATTATTACTATCAATAATATTATTATAATGGTTATTATTATTATTTGTAATATTAAGAATATTAATATTATAGTTATTAATTTAATTATATTATACAGATAATATACATACAGATATATAATTACAGATATACATACTAATGCATATACATATAGAAATCAGTATTATTGTATATACGAATTCAGAATCCAAATCTGTTACACATCTCCATCTAACTATATTTGATTATGATTGTTGTCTCCAATTTTGTACCAGATCAAATGCAATCACAGATACACAACAAAAATTTGATAGAATCAAAACCAGATATAATGATTCAGTAAGATACAAAGATTTGCTAGATATTAAATAGATGAAGAATCGAATTCAGTTAGGCATCAACATCAATCTTCTTGATATTTTATTTTTAAACTCGTCCTTCCTGTCTTCAACTTATTACCCGTTCAAATTAACTTCTCAATACAAACAAGCTGATCAAATCAAGTTGTCAGAGACCAATAGTAAATCGTACTAATCTGTTTCCAATCTCTATCTACTTTTATTTCTTTGTTTTCTTCCTTCTGGCCTCGAATATTTCTGTCGACCACCATCAACCCTACAAAACAAAATGAGATCAATTGTTGATTTCGGTATCACTCACAATATACATATATAATTACATGTGCAAGGTATAGAGAAAGAGGGGAGAGATATAGATCACCTTATACTTCTGTTCCCGGTTCCAAACTCCAAACTCAACCGCCATCGAGCTCAAACACCACCTTCTCCACTATCAATTATGTTCCATGCATGATCACCACCATCACCTACAAACTACCACCCTAAATCAAACACTCGAACCTCACCTTGATTAACAACCACAATACTTCGCGTATGTTTTTCTTGTTCCTATTTTAATCAAATCATATAAACCACTGTGAAATCAACAAAACAACCACCACCTATAATCATTGGAACAACCATAAACAACCATCAGCTAAACCAATTTCAAACCGTCGCTTCTACATCACGACTTTTCTTTTGTTCTATTTACCAATCGTGAACACAACCAATCACACCACCACACCACATGATGGGTCACTACTGTCTGTTTATGGGATGGGTCTATTCACCATAAACCCACCATAGACACCCTCACCATCACCACAAACACTACTATGTGCTGCACGAAAAACTCAGACAAAAACTTGCTATATTGCTGCTACGAACCTTTTTCTGTTTCTTAATTCCGTTTCATTTAACAACAATAAAGGGGATGATGAGGAGCTGAAAGGAAAATGTTATTTGATAAAGTGATAGTATTATGAGGTATGAAGTGATAATGAGGTTTAGATGAATAATTATATAATGAATTGAAGACCCACCAATTACTCATGTCGATCTAATTATTTGACAAAAGCTATCATTAAAGTAAAGGGAACTTGAGTGAAGTATTGAGCTGTACCTTTCTTTTGTGGATATAAGCAAACACACTCATTTTCTTTTCATTTGAAAGTTTACGTATAAGATTAAGGATAATGATTATGATTAATAATGATAATTAAGGCAACTACCGTATATATGTTTTGAGACCCAAATCACAACTCGCGGACAATATATTTTATAGAAATGAAATACTTGAAGTTAGGCTGTGTGGTTAGATAGTTGGGACAAGGCTTGATTTATTATGGGCCGTGAACTTTAGATTGATAGGTGGGCTTCGAATTTGTTTCAAGGTTGAGCCATATTATTGTTGGAGTTGGGCCAAAGTCCAAATCTTATTTTTAGTTCGGGTAGGTTTTTGCTGGAATATAATTCGCGATTTTCTGTTAGGATTAAGATGAAATAATGCATGAAGATGAGGATGTTAAATGAAGGAAAAGATGATGATGATGGACTGTTATGATAACGAGATGATGATGAAAGAAGATGATGATGACTCAATGATAAGTTGATAATAATGGTTACGGAAGGTATGCTATTGATGATGATGATGATGGTATATTAGGAAGATGAAAATGAGATGGTTAGGATTATGATAATAACAATGATTGTTAGATTATGAATTAAGATGGTGATGCATAACGATAATGAACAATGATGTTACTTGATGATCCTTTAATGATAACGAATTGTATGGCGTTTAGATGATGATGATAATGATTCTGTGATAATATATGAGGAAGATGATATGGGTTTTTGGTTTAAGAAGAAAAGAGAAACAGAAACAAGGTTAAATAAGTTAACTTATGGTTTTTATCAGAAAAGCAGGGATATAGGAAAAGGATTAGTGGAGCAGTTGGTTAAGGATATTATCGGGTTAGCGGGACGTCGCGGGTTCAAACCCGTGCTGGGGCATTATTTTTTAGCCATTTCCTTTTTGAGGTAGAATTTCTATTTATTATTATTATTATTACTTTTATTAATAATAATATTATTATTATTGATATTATTATTATCACAGCATTATTATTATTAAAGATAAATATTATGATTATCATTAACATTATTATCATTATGAGTATAAGTATTCTTATTATCATGACTATTAAAATTATCATTTTTAAAAATATCATTAGTATTATTATTAGAATTATCATTGTTTTTATCATTATTATCTTTATTATTATTTTATGAATATGATTACTATTATTAATTTTAGGAATATTATAATTATTATTATCATTATTATTATTATTATTATTATTATTATTATTATTATTATTATTATTATTATTATTATTATTATTATTATTATTATTATTATTATTATTATTATTATTATTATTATTATTTTAAAATTAATACTATTATTATCATTATTATCATTTTTACAAATTACTAGCATTATTATTATTATTATTATTATAAGAACTATATTATTATTATTAACAATTTTACTATTGATATTATTATTATTATTACTACGATAAATTGTTATTAAAATACTTATATAAAACATATATAAAAGTATACATATAGAGATAAAAATATAAACAATTGAAATAATATATATATATATATATATATATATATATATATATATATATATATATATATATATATATATATATATATATATTAAAATATAACTTGTTCGATTATGATTACAGGTGTTAATATATATAATTGATATAGGTTCGTGAATCCGATGCTAACCTTGCATTGTTCAGTATCGTCGTATGCATATTTTTACTACAAAATATCGTATCGTGAGTTCATTTGATTCCCTTTTACTCTTTATATTTTGGGACTGAGAATAAATGTGCTGTTTCTACAACTGCTTTATTAAATGCTTTTGAAATATATTTTGAACTGAGAATACATGAAATGCTTTTATAAATGTTTGACGAGATAGACACAAGCAAAACATTCCTCGAATGAATTATTATGCAGACAGAAGTTCTGTGGATTATTATTGAATTATGTGGACATGATAATTACCACCAATTGATGAATATATTTTCCCCTGATTATTATTGCTTGGTAACCTAAGAATTAGAATCGGGTATGGCCCTAATTCACGCGAATCCTAAAGGTAGCTACCGGGTTTAACACCCCCACCCAGAATGTTCACTAGACGGAAGAGCTAGTGGGCGTGGTATTTAGTACTTCGAAGTTTATATATTTATACAGACGAGATGTTCTGTTTTGGGGATATTATTGATGCGCATTATATGTTAAGGTCGGTTACCAAGCCAAGCGATGAAAGTAAAGTGAATGATATGTATCGAGAGAATGATTTTTATACATAGGTTATGTGTATTATTTTTGTGCACGAGATATGTGTACTGATATTTAAAAATCGCGAGGCAACCTACGAGGGAGAAAAGGATACGAACCTACTCTGCTAAGCATTATGAAAAATTGTTTAGTACACGAGATAGGTGTACTGTATTTAAATCTTGTGGTCTATCAAAATGATGAATTTTACTGTTTATGATAAACTTATGAATTCACCAATCTTTTTGGTTGACACTTTTAAGCATGTTTATTCTCAGGTATGAAAGAAATCTGTAACATCCCGCCTTTTTCCGTTTACTTTCCGTTTAACTATTTTAAAGTCTGTTATATATTTATAACATCTCCCGTTGATACGCATTTTAAATTAACTCGTTTAGGTTATTCACGCACCCGAATGAAACTTGAGAGACTAGACTTGCCAAATGACCAAAGATGTTACTAGGTCAAAGTGGTCAACATTCACTCTCATCCATTCATTCATCTCTTTCTCTTTTACTACTTCAACATTTTTCTCTCAAACTCAAATCCAAAGAATCATCATCTAAATCCAATCTAGCAAGTGTTTTGCAAAACAAATTACATATTTGGAATCCTTGCAACTTCCTCTTCGATTCTATACCGATTTCATTACATTTGGGTAACTTTCTAAAATCACTAAATTTTATGTTCTTGATGTTTTTAACTTATAAAGGTGTTAATTAGTGTCTATGGCTCAAGTCTAACATGAATATATGATTTGTATGCTCGATCTTGTTGTTTTGAAGTAAATAGCATGAGCTTAAATTTGGTGTGTTGTTCTTGAGATTTAGTTGCTTAAAAGTTGTTAGATGTTAAAAGTTCATGTTTTAATTGTGTTACTAGTATCACTAGCTTCAATTTGATGTGTAGGTTGCTTTAGAAAACTTCATAAACTTGATTATTGATTTTGGTGATGTTGGTTAGGGTTTGATAGAACTAAATGTGAACATTTGATGCATTGAATGCCATGAATTGTTATTGGTAAGTGTTTAGTTGGATTGTATGCTTGATTACCTACGAAATGGCGTATTGTATGTGGGTAGTAAGTTCCCGAATCACCAAACCGCATTTATGAACTTGAATGTAATAAATGTTGAGCATTCAATGTGATTTTAGTTATTGTAAGTGGTAGATTGATTGACGAAATATGCTTAGTTGTTTTCCTCGTCAAAATACCTTTTCGATGATATAAGATACATGTTTTGGTTGTTTGCGGGTCATAAATTGGGATTGTTTGAGTTTTGGTTCGTGCATTTGTATGTTGCAGCAAAACAGGACCAGCATACTGATCTGGACGCCGTCCAGATTCTTGGACGCCGTCCAGTCCTTCAATGCTGGACGCCGTCCAGCAAATCTGGACGCCGTCCAGCAAATCTGGACGCCGTCCAGATGCACTGCCAGAGACTGTTTTGATTTGCCATTTTACGAAAAATGTTTGTTATGCTACGCACCTCCGATTCACATGTAACTTATTCTAACATGCTCATATATGATTAAAAACCTCAGAAAAATAGTTCGAGACCTGACCCGAACGTGTTGACTTTTTCGTTGACTTTGACCCGACCCAAGTTGACTTTTAATCAAACTTAACCAAATGTTTGTGCAATCGTTCTAACATGCTTTTATACTTGTATCTTGCATGAAACGTGACAACTTGACTCACATGCTATAGTAATCGAGTTGTAACGAGCCATATGACTAATTGAACACTTTGACCGACCGTGTTTACCGATATTGATACAAACCTACTTGTTTAGGTCAAGACTAGAATTCGTTCTTGCACACGTTTACTTGCGAAGTACTTTTATGCGCTTGCACTCAAGGTGAGATCATAGTCCCACTTTTACTCTTTTGAACTTACATTTGGGATGAGAAAACATAAACGTTTCTTTTTACTAAGTGAACACAAGTACAGGAAAACAAACATTCTACATATCCTCAATTCGATTATCATTAGTTACACTTGCCGGGAGTAAGCGAGAACTTATGTTGTATGGATCCATATGGGTTTGACAAACCCTCATTCGGACGGTTCGCTACCATTACTTCGGATGAAATATATTTTCGAGAAACAGTGTATGTTCTAACACTATTGTGATGGGGTTCTATGGATGGAAAGTTAAGCCTTGATAATTGGGTGCTCGTGATAACAATATTTGGAATGGTTAACTATTATTTCAATGATATAAATCTTGTGGTTCATTTGTACTTACTTACTTAAACCTATGATTTCACCAACGTTTTCGTTGACAGATTTCTATGTTTTTCTCAGGTCCTTGAACGTTTTGTGATACATGCTTCCGCTCATTTCTTTTGATACTTGCTTGGATGTCGAGTATACATGCATACGTGGAGCGTCTTTTGGCTACTTTTAAATTGTGTCGCATATGTTTCAATTGTACTTTAAACTTTGTAATGTAACTAGTTGTCGAACTACTTTGTAAACCTTGAAACATCTTTACTTTTGAAATGAATGCGACATACTTTTGGTCAAACGTTGTTTTAAAGACTTATAACCACGTAAAGGGACCTAAGTAGACGGTGCCGTCAATGACAATTTTGTCGGGTCGCCACAAAATCTCCCGCTGTGCATTTGCTCATATTACATGGAGTCGTTCATGGCATATAGAGGTTCGTTCGTCGCAATGTTACCAGATGTTATTGTATTCGTCCAAGAGGATTTGGACGGGGTATGACATGTGGTATCAGAGCGGTGGTCTTAGCGAATCAGGTCTTGCATTAATGTGTCTAACTAGTAGTTGTTAGGATGCATTAATAAGTCTGGACTTCGACCTAGTAGTTGTTAGAATATATTAATGAGTCTAGACTTGAACCTGGTCTGCATGTCAAAAGTTTTGCATATCATTCTTTGTCGAAAAATATCTACTTGTCATTTTCTGTCTCGACACGTCTTATTGCAAATATTGCATAGATGGAGTACAGACGAATTCATATTCCATCACGTTAGACCTTGTCTGACACGTTTCCTTAATTCCCTCCGTAATCTACGAGATCTTTTATACCATATAAAGGTATTCTATGTAATTAGAATATTATCCGACATCCGAAAATCATTTCATATCAAAAATTCTTTATCCAACCGTGCAAGATGAATTCTGCAACCAGTTCAAGCTCCTCGACTTACGACAACTATTTCGATATGGATTTCTACCTGAGCTCCGAAAGCAGTATAATCGGAATGGATCAACCAATTAGCCATCATCTATTCTGGATGAATTGGAGATAGGTTCGTAGTCGACTTAACCAATGGAGATAAGAAGAAGGCGATCCTTTCCACCAACCAAATTTCCCTTTTGGCAAAGAACCTGAAGCACTTACCGGCGAACTAGTCTAGAACACCATTTTCACCCTCATTTCCCAGATAGCTCTTCATGATTATATTCTATATACAATTCTAAACCTTATTCATCCACTCGTTCCGACCGCCAATCATCCCGGAGTAATAGAAGAAGTCAACGAGCTTCGCGTTCGAGTAGTGGCTTCGGAAATTATGGTGCAAAAATTTCCAGCTTCAGCAACATCAACATCACTCACACCAACAGTACCACCAACATCTACACTAGAACTACCAACAACCTAAGTTTCAATATCACACGCCTCAACATCTCATTCTGTACCTCGAGCATAATCATCGTTCTACGTATTGTTCTACATCATTTATCTTCGTTCTACCTGGAAATTATGTAATCTCTAATGTTTTAGATACTATGTATCCTAGTTCTAACGGTAAATCAAATGAGATTAATATTATATTGACTCATTAAATTAAATCCATGATTATATCTGAAGAAAATATATATGTAAGTATATTTTCATAAAGATTATAATTAAAGATTCTTTTGTACAAACTGTTAATGGTGAAAATATTTTAACGGGTAGGTAATACCCGAGGAATATTTAGATTTCACATTAATATATTACACGGTACATTCTTCAATTCCAATTCAAAAATCGTTATCTATCCTATTCAACTCCGCAGATATACGTATCCGTTCACCGCCGAATAACCATTTTCATTCAAATTCAGTTTATATTCGGGTTTTGACTGATCAGAATCCAAGTCAAGATTTGACAAGTGGCATAATGAGGAAAATATTAGACAAAATAAAATTTATTAGTAACCAATTAATTAATTACATAAAATTTCTTCATCACCTTCTAATCTTAAATATTTAAAATTTTAAGATTATATATCGGACTATTGGACTACTAATATTGGATTACTAACATTGGACAATTACAACATATTAAAATATTGATTATAACATATGAAACTAAACATTTTTTTTTCAAGTTTGCCACTTGATTTCATCTTAAGCATCCTTTGTATCTTGACAATTACAATCAGCGTTTAATCATCTAAAAAACGCAATTCTCTTAAAACCACCTCGAATTGATAATCGATGATTCAGATATGGTAGCATTAAATGCAGAGGAAACAACAAAAATTGTAGATGGTTTAAATGGACAAAAATTTGATAATAAAGAATGGAATGTTGGGAACGCTCGATAGAAAATTTGGTACTGAAAAACAGATTGAGCTAACCATGAAGGAGACTAAGGACAAATACAAGGACCAAACCCTATATTCAAAGAATCCAGGTAATTCTGGATCCGATAAAATCTTTAGAGAATATCTTGCTTCGAAGTCATGTTAAAATCTTGCGGAAAATCTTTCTTCTTCGACCTTCTAACTTAGAAATTTCCAAAATATCATCATAAATATCTTCGATATTTCTGAAGATATTTTCATAAATATCATGTCCGAAATTATCTATCTCCTCGTGCTATCTATGTTACATCATAAAAGAAACTGTTTTAGTTTCTAACCTTCTGTAAATTTGAGTTTAAATTAGGAATGATTGCTGGAGAAGTGTTGGGAATTGAAGCATGAGTTAGTATAATATAATGACGCTTGGCTAACGTGATTATATTACAGTAAGTCATGCTGAATTTCTAATGGAACGTGATGATGATTCACAGACTCTACCGTCAGCATGTGCCATGTTACATAACTCTTTCATTATACTTAACCTCTGAACATATCAAGAAAATATATTCTTGATAGTTCTATCTTCTGTAATTCTGGTAATTTACCAAATCAAATCATGCTATTACGTTCCTTCCTACTTAGAACATCATGATCATTCGAAACTCTATATCTACGAATTCTGGACCATTATTCGCGTAATTTAGAATCGAGAAGAGAAAACAAGAGCATGGAGCTCCGAAAAATAAAGGAAAATATAAAGTCGATCATACACACATAAATTACAAACCGTGTATATCAATGCGGATAGTAACATAAATACACGGGAGAATGAAAAACACTATAAACCCAAGGTAATAGTAGAAGTTAACAGATTCCTCCGGTGGTAGATGAAAAAGGAGGAAGACAAAAGCAATTGTCAGAAGAAGGACAAGGATCAGTACTGGATTAAGCATTTTTACAATCTTTAGAAGTATGTATTAAGGAAGAAAGTATACGAATGGTGAGAATAATAAAACGGAAGAGGTTAATTTATAGTGAATTATCAGAAGTAGCAATTGAGGCAGATTACCGCATTTAATTAAAGAGATCCTAATTTCCTTGTTCTCTGAAGAACCAAATCTTATATAGATTACGAAGATTTTCTTTAAATCCCTTGAATTCCGGAATTCAAACGTGACTACGTCAGAAGTTAAGACAAATCTTAATATCTACATTTCAATCTTTTATGACATCTTCACTCGTACGCTTCACATAATCGAATCGTTTGATCTATATTACTCAATAATGATGAAACTCTATTTATCAACTCATATTCGTCATGAGAACTTTTTTATTGTTAGCCATGACGAACTCGATCAAATTTCTGGACGAAATTTCTTTAACGGGTAGGTACTGTGACCACCCGAAAATTTCCGACCAAATTTAAACTTGATCTTTATATGATTTCAAACACGATAAGCAAAGACTGTAATGACGAGTCTCAAAAATTTTGAACTATTTTCACATATGCAATTACTATTCGACCATTTCTGACGATTCACGAACAATTGTTTGCAAATGAATATGTATGTATATATATATATATATATATATATATATATATATATATATATATATATATATATATATATATATATATATATATATAAGGATATATGATAAATAAAAATAATAAAACATAAACTAAACATTGGAATTAATTATGTAAAACAAAAATACAAAATAATATTGTTATAATTTAAAATGAATCTATATATAAATAGATAAGAGTTCTATGTAGAATTAATATTAAATGTATATTATAATAGTGCATAAGTATTCAATTATACATGATATAATTAGTAAACATTACATAAGTAATGAGTTATAACATTAATATATTAAATGTAATTACAAGTTAAAAAAAATATAATTATTATACTTATAATACTATGACTACTTTCATTAATAATAAAATCAGTATTATTAATTATTATTAATCTCAATAAGTAATATACAGATATGAAGTGTGACAAATATAAAATTATTATAATATTATTATTACTAATATTATTATTGTTAATAATATTAATATCATTAGTATTATTAGTAATATTATAATTAATATTATTATTATTAATAATATTTTTTGTTATAAATCTTATAGATATTATTACTATCAATAATATTATTATAATGGTTATTATTATTATTTGTAATATTAAGAATATTAATATTATAGTTATTAATTTAATTATATTATACAGATAATATACATACAGATATATAATTACAGATATACATACTAATGTATATACATATAGAAATCAGTATTATTGTATATACGAATTCAGAATCCAAATCTGTTACACAATCTAACTATATTTGATTATGATTGTTGTCTCCAATTTTGTACCAGATCAAATGCAATCACAGATACACAACAAAAATTTGATAGAATCAAAACCAGATATAATGATTCAGTAAGATACAAAGATTTGCTAGATATTAAATAGATGAAGAATCAAATTCACTTAGGCATCAACATCAATCTTCTTGATATTTTATTTTTAAACTCGTCCTTCCTGTCTTCAACTTGTTACCCGTTCAAATTAACTTCTCAATACAAACAAGCTGATCAAATCAAGTTGTCAGAGATCAATAGTAAATCGTACGAATCTGTTTCCAATCTCTATCTACTTTTATTTCTTTGTTTTTTTCCTTCTGGCCTCGAATATTTCTGTCGACCACCATCAACCCTACAAAACAAAATGTGATCAATTGTTGATTTCGGTATCACTCACAATATACATATATAATTACATGTGCAAGGCATAGAGAAAGAGGGGAGAGATATAGATCACCTTATACTTCTATTCTCGGTTCCAAACTCCAAACTCAACCGCCATCGAGCTCAAACACCACCTTCTCCACTATCAATTATGTTCCATGCATGATCACCACCATCACCTATAAACTACCACCCTAAATCAAACACTCGAACCTCACATTGATTAACAACCACAATACTTCGCGTATGTTTTTCTTGTTCCTATTTTAATCAAATCATGTAAACCACTGTGAAATCAACAAAATAACCACCACCTATAATCATTGGAACAATCATAAACAACCATCAGCTAAACCAATTTCAAACCGTCGCTGCTACATCACGACTTTTTTGTTGTTCTATTTACCAATCGTGAACACAACCAATCACACCACCACACCACACGATGGGTCACTACTGTCTATTTATGTGATGGGTCAATTCACCATAAAACCGCCATAGACACCCTCACCATTACCACAAACACTACTATGTGCTGCACGAAAAGCTCGGACAAAAACATGCTATATTGCTGCTACGAACCTTTTTCTGTTTCTTAATTCCGTTTCATTTAACAACAATAAAGGGGATGATGAGTGTGACGACCCTGGAATTTCCAACTAAATTTAAACTTAATCTTTATATGATTTCGATACGATAAGCAAAGTACGTAATGTTGAGTCTAGAAAATTTTGAAACGTTGTTCATATATTCAATTGACCTTCGACTGTTCTCGACGATTCACGAACAATTAATTGTAAATAGACATGTGTGTATGTATATATAAATAATAATTTGAAATATAATTCGAAGTATTATATGTTGTTGTTATAAAAAATTAATAAAAATAAAAATAGGATATTATAATAATTATTATTTAAAATATATCTCTATATATAAATAAATTATATTAAAAATAAATATTAAATGATTGTAATACTCGTTTGATGTTCCGATCGATATTAAACAAGTTAAATTCAAACTTATGTAATTTTAAAATAAACGGTGATCCGAAAATGAGTTCTATAAATTATAGACTTATTAAAAATGTATTTAGGAACTATTTGTTAAGTTTTAACACTTTTTATATTTCACTCATAAATGAGAGAGACAGTTGATGTAATTTTTATTTAATAAATTAATGATCAAATTTTGTACCATAATAACCAAAATAAATAAATACAGTCGATCTAAATATTTAGAATATTTCTGAAGACTTTTATTGTAAACTGTTTAGCAATGAACCACGAAATAATATCATTAATATTGGATGTCGACATAGATAAATCCAATTACCGGCTGCTACACCATAATTGATATTTGAATTATGAGCTTCTAATTATCGTATCTAATTAAACATGTTTTATTATTGATATTGCTTTAAACATACATATATTTCGACGCAATATCATTTATATTTCATCAGCATTTACCGAAACGAAGACATTCAAATGCATAATTCACTAGAAAAACGATAAAAGTAAACGCGAGCTTGAAGTTTGATAAAACAACGATAAAACGACGGATTTAAACCAAATATATATTAAGATAATGTTTACCCGAATGCAAGTTCAAGATGATCGAAGAGAAGAGTTTAAATGAAAAGTTCCAAGTCGATATACGTAAACACGGGATCAACAGAGAACAAACGAAAAAATAAAAATAGTAAAACTGTTGACTACTCTTACGCGAAACGTGTGAAGGTTTACGCGAAACGCGTAGTATTTAAGTCTTACGCCTATCGTGTGAGTGTTTACGCGAAACGCGTAATCTCCTGTCCAGATCCAGATTCCAAATGCAAATGGGACGGCTGCTTTTGTGTTTAATATAACTTACTTTTCAGCTTTACAGAAGAAAAGGAATTAACAGCTCAAAATTTACCTACTACTTGAATCTCAGACTCTTATAATACGGAGTACTACTTACACATTACAGACAGACACAAGACAGTAGAGAATTCATACAACTCAAAAATTCCACACAACCTTTTATTCTGTTTATTTTTCCTTCAATTACTCTGTATTAATTTTAATTTCCAAAATTCAATAATTAGGATAGTTTCAGTTTTAAGGGTGTATTGTTCGTGATTAAGGGTATTATTGTACGCACTAAAGGGGTATTGTTATTGTAATTTTCTACCGTTTAAAGTAAATGAGAGTGAAGACTTTCGTAAGTATATCTTATTAAAATTATCGTTATCAATTTTTATCGTTATTATTATGTTTGTAGATTTATATTTTCATGTTTACCCTAGTATAATGAGTAGCTAATTTCCCTAGTGTTTGCTTAGATGTAGAGCCCCTAGTGAAATGGATTGTTATAATTTGTAAAAATTAAAATGTAACTCTAGTATTTTTAACATTGAGCCTAATTAAAAGAACCATTATTATGTATTTGGATATTTAACCCCTGTCACTTAATTTGTTAGATTAAAATAACGAAAGTTATTTTTATTTTTATAAATTAAGCTTCAACATTAAAAGTGATCTAGACGAACTTATAACTAATTTACTAACACTAAATTAAAAGTAAAGTTCGGTGGTTTGGGTAATATCACTAGTCATATAATAGTGAAATTGTAAAAAGGGAAACCGTTATGATTTGGGTTTTGGCGAAGGTCAAAACTGGGTTGGGTCTCAATTTAAATACTTAAGGATTAGTAACTATCTAAATATAATCCAATGAAAATTAGATTTAATTTAGTTGGCCAAAACTTTATATTTATTCGAAAGGAAAATATAAGTTTTATACTAAACATTTTAATACGAGCTTAAACTTAAAACAATCCATAAATCTAGAGGTGACACATTTAAGTAAACACTCCCATTTATATATTGCTAATTATTATTATTATTATTTACGTATATCTATTCAGTAAAACAAAAAAATTATACAACATTATAATTCAGTTTAAACATTACTATTTGTCACATCGATTATATCATACGCGGATCGTGTATACATCACATGATACGCGTACGTTTTAACACACACGCGGAACGCGTATATCATTACGCGAAACGCGTAAGTATTAATACGTGTACTGTAGCAATTAGGTTAAAATCTAGGGTTTTAAATATTTTATTATTATATTTAAGTTATTAATTTATAACTAGTATTTAAGATAATAATTTATAATTAGTAATTAGTTTATAATTAGTTAATTATTATAATTCCTATTAATTTATATTAATTTAATTAAAATATGTTATTTAGTTAATTTAAATAAATTTATATTATAATTGCTCAAAACAAAATTCTAATTAATTAGTTTTATTAAAAGTTATTATTTTATTAATTATCATTTAGTAATAAACTTATTAGTATACTTTCAATTAATTCACTTTTAAGTTAATAATTATAAATAATGTATTCGTATAAATTAAAAAGTAGTTCAATTAAATTAGGATTAAGTTATATTTTATTATTATTATGTAGTATTATAAATTCCTAATCCAAAACCCTCTTTAAATAAGTTTAACCTCAAAGACTATTAAAAAATTAATTTGAACACTGTCTCCCTGTGGAACGAACCGGATTTACCAACAAACTAAACTACACGGATAGGACTAGTTGCCTATATATGTTTGAAACCAACCTAAATTCATTAAAATACTATATATACAATAAATCAATTCGTGTAACAAAACAACTCAAATCCGTTCATAAATAAAGGTACTGTTTCAATGCATCAACTTTTTAGCGCCGCTGCCGGGGAATCGGTTTTCGTTCATAAAAATTTTAATAGACTTTAGGTTATTCAATCCTTTTATAGGAATTCATTCCTAGAAAAGCTTTTAGTGTTATGATAGAAATTAATGCATGAATTTACGTTCCACCAACACTGAATTAACTCCTCCATATCCTGAACTTGAAAGAGAATTTCACGAACGTTTAAAAGCTCAAGAAGTAGAATCTCTCGCTGAGGATTTAGAATCACTTTCATTAGATTCTAACTCTGAACCAGATATTCAACCAATCATAGAGCCAGTTATTAAGGAAGAAGAAGAGATGGCTGTTACAAATCAAACGATGGAAGCATTAATGAAGGCGACAAGAACATGTCAAGGCCATGTAATTATCCAACCTACGATGACTGACGGCTTTGAAATAAAAGGTCAATTCCTTCACATGGTGACTAATACATTCCAATTCGGTGGAGCTCCAAATGAGGATGCTAACGAGCATCTTCGTAAGTTTGTAAGCATTTGCAAGCTATTCAAAATTAAGGATGTCTCCGATGAAGTCGCATGTTTGAAAATCTTTCCATGATCCCTAAAGGACGATGCAAGAGATTGGTTATACTCATTACCAGAAGGTTATATCGAAGACTGGAATGATATGATGGACAAATTCTTGTCAGAGTTCTTCCCTGCTTCAAAAGTAGCAAAATTGCAAAGTGATATAAATCATTTCAAGCAAAAGTTTAACGAGACCCTTTATGAAGCTTGGACCCGATTCAACAAAATGCTTAGGGTATGTCCTCAACACGGGTTGAATACATTCCAATAAGTTCAAATATTCTATAAAGGAGTAAATGTTGCTACTAGAAAAGATATAGATGTTGCAGCTGGAGGTTCGATAATGAAGAAAACACCAGAAGACGCTCACACAATCATTGCCGATATAGCAGCACATTCCCATAATTAGCAATCAAGAGATAGAATTCTCTAGATCATCAACCGTTGCTAATATCGAAAGCAATGATGAAATTGCTTCTTTAAAAGTTCAAATGGCAAATCAAGCAAGACAAATTGAGAAAGTAACCAAGGAAATGCATGCTATCAGGGTAGAATGTGAAATGTGGCAAGGCCCCCATCTTACTAGAGATTGTGATAAAACAACGATGGAAGAGAAAGCAAATTTCCTAGGTTACTTGCGAAAAAGTGAAATGAATTTCAACGATTTTCCAGCGATAGAATCAAATAACCGAAAATATCCTCCAATTAACAACTACCAAGTAGGAGGACCTTCAGGTTTAAATAATAATAACTATCAAGGAGGAAATCCGATTTACCAAAATAACCGAAATTTCCAAAATCAAAATCAAAATCAAAGAAATACACCACCAGGTTACAATAACCTAAATAACCGAAATCAACCTCAACGAATTTATCAAAATAATTTCCAACACAATCAACCACAACAACAACCACAAGTACTTATAAAACCACAACCCGAAAAGAAATCCGGTTTAGAAGATCTCTTAAGAGATTTTATGGTTAAGCACGAGAAAACTGCGGAAATTCAAACTCAACAAATTCGAAATCAACACGCTACGATTCAGAATTTAGAAAGAGATGTTGGAAGGATCTCACAGTTACTATCAGAGAGGCCACTAGGCACTCTCCCCTCAAATACTCAAGTGAATCCCAACAACAATCAAACAAGGAATGAGCGTGTAAATGCTATAACTACTAGAAGTGGTTTAACTGTTAACCCAGAAACTAGTAAAACCTCAGAAGTTCCTTTATCTTCTTCTAGTTTACAAGAACCTGTTGATATAGATGAGCATGTTGAGAAAGAACAAGAGAAAAATGATCCACCTGAGATCATATCAAAGAAAAGTGAAGAAACACCTGTAAAGGTGCACAAGACACCTATTCCATACCCGAAGGCATTAAAGAAAGACAAACTCGCGAGCCAATATCAAAAATTTGCAGATATGATCAAGCAAATTAGCATTAACATGCCACTCGCGGAAGTTCTTAGGGGTATGCCAAATTATGGAAGGTTTATCAAGGATCTCATAGCCGACAAAGGTAAATATGAAGAGGTTTCAACCACATTCCTCAATGAGGAATGCTCAGCAATTTTGCAAAAGCAAAAGATGCCACCGAAACTCGTAGATCCTGGTAGTTTCATTATTCCTTGTCTGATGGGAGATTCAGTAATGTACGATGCATTAGCTGACTTAGGCGCAAGTATCAATCTTATGCCACACTCCTTATACTTAAAACTAAACCTAGGTGATCTAAAACCAACTAGGATGTGTATACGCCTAGCAGATAGAACTTTTAACTATCCTATTGGTATTGCCGAAAACCTACCAGTTAAAGTCAATCATTTAATCTTTCCTGCCGACTTCGTTGTCCTTGAAATGGAAGAAGATAGCAAGGTTCCCCTAATTTTAGGGCAACCAATTTCTAAATACCGCTGACGCGATTGTGCGTGTTAAAGATAAAAAGCTTAGTCTAGGTGTAGGGGAAGATAGAGTTACCTTAAACATAGAAAGAAAGCTATGAAACAACCTATCTCCTCCGATGACGAATGTTATAAGTTAGACATTGTTGATTGTTGTGTTGAAAAAGAATTGCAAGAATTACTAAATATAGACACCTCGAACTTCACCCCAATGAGTGAAGGTGATGAATTCGATGTAGAACTTGAACTTGATGAATTGTTGAAAGTAGTCATCGATGAAGATTGCTGTGAGAAAGAAATTCCCAAGGAAGATGAACCCTTTGAAGAAATTACCGATGGTAACAGGTTCCGAATAAAATCTTCCTTGGAAGAACCACCAACCTTGGAACTTAAAGAACTCCCGGAACATTTGGAGTATGCTTATCTCCAAGGTACATCACAATTACCTGTTATAATTTCATCAAAACTTTCCAATGACAAAAAGAGTAGGTTAATGTCCATTCTAAAAACTCATAAGAAAGCAATTGCTTGGAAAACAACCGATATTCCAGGGATTAACCCCGCTTATTGTACTCATAAGTTTCTAATGGAAGAAGATTTTAAACCCGTGGTACAAAGACAATGAAGGTTAAACCCTAACATGAAAGAAGTTGTCAAGAAGGAGGTTATCAAGCTACTTGATGCCGGGTTAATAAACCCTATATCCGATAGCCCATGGGTTAGTCCTGTCCAAGTGGTACCCAAGAAAGGGGGTACAACTGTTGTTCTTAATGATAATAATGAACCTGTTCCTACAAGAACAGTCACTGGCTGGAGAGTCTGTATAGACTACCGTCGTTTAAACGACGCCACAAGGAAAGATCATTTCCCACTTCCTTATATTGACCAAATGCTAGAACGTTTAGCAGGGAAAGAGTACTATTGTTTCCTTGATGGATTCTCCGATTATTTTCAAATTCCCATTGATCCAAAAGACCAAGACAAGACAACTTTTACTTGTCCATTTGGTACATTCGCATACCGACGAATGCCGTTCGGATTATGCAACGCGCCAGGCACCTTTCAAAGGTGTATGATGGCAATATTTTACGACATGATAGTAGGAAGTATGGAAGTCTTTATGGACGATTTCTCTGTTTTTGTAGACTCATTCGATTCATGCCTTTCAAACCTTGAGCGAATGTTAATTCGTTGTGAGGAATCAAATCTTGTTTTAAATTGGGAAAAATGCCACTTCATGGTGAAGGAAGGCATTGTTTTAGGACACAAGATTTCTCGAGATGGAATGGAAGTAGACAAAGCTAAGATCGATGTAATCTTAAAGCTTCCTCCTCCAACTAACGTTAAAGGAATTCGTAGTTTCTTAGGTCATGCGGGATTCTATCGACGATTCATAAAGGATTTTTCCAAAATCGCTCGACCCATGACTAAACTTCTCGAGAAAGACAGTACATTCGACTTCAATGACGAATGCTTACAAGCTTTCTCCATTCTAAAAAATAAACTTACGAATGCACCCATTATGGTATCACCCGACTGGTCCAAACCTTTCGAGCTAATGTGTGATGCTAGTGATTTCGCGATGGGAGCTGTTTTAGGTCAACGTCAAGATAACAAATTTCAACCAATCTACTACGCAATTAAAACACTTACAGGAGCTCAGTTGAATTACACAACTACTGAGAAGGAGCTTCTTGCAGTAGTTTTTTCGTTCGATAAGTTTAGATCTTACTTAGTGTTATCTAAAACAATTGTTTATACCGATCATTCGGCCCTAAAGTACTTATTCAAAAAGCAAGATGCTAAACCTAGACTAATTCGTTGGATTCTTCTCCTACAAGAATTCGATATTGAAATTAAGGATAAAAAAGGTGCTGAAAATCTCGCTGCAGATCACTTATCCCGTCTTGAAAATCCCAACTTAGAAACACTCGACGAATCTGTTATTCACGATACTTTTCCGGACGAGTTCCTTATGAGAATTGAAACAGAAGAAGAAATTCCATGGTTTGCGGGCTATGCTAATTATCTAGCTGCGTGAATTCTTGCTAAAAATCAAACTTATCAGCAAAAGAAGAAATTCTTTGCTGATCTGAAGTTTTACTTCTGGGAAAGCCCTAACCTCTTTCGTTTAGGGGCTGACCAAGTTATTCGTCGATGTGTATACGACAAAGAAGCGCAACAAATTCTAGAGCACTGTCATGAAGGACCGGCTGGTGGACATTTCGGACCAAGCTATACAGCCAAAAAGGTTTTTGACTCAGGTTTTTACTGGCCTACAATTTTTAAAGATGCATACAATATGATAAAAACTTGTGATGCTTGTCAAAGATATGGAAATATCTCCAAGAGAGACGAAATGCCACAACAAAGCATCCTAGTATGCGAAGTATTCGAAATTTGGGGTATTCACTTCATGGGTCCATTCCCCGCTTCTAACAAATACAAATACATTCTCGTGGCAGTCGATTACGTTTCTAAATGGGCTGAAGCAAAAGCCCTACCCACTAACGATGCTCGAGTTGTTGTCAGCTTTCTTAAAAATCTTTTCTCGCGTTTTGGGATTCCAAAAGCATTAATCAGTGAACGTGAAACTCATTTTACAAATCAACTACTCGAGAAAGTGCTAAAAAAGTACGGAGTTAATCATCGTTTTTCAACTTCTTACCACCCTTGTAACAACCCAACCCGATAACCGACCATAAACAGTCCCAAGAAAAAAAAATTAAAAGCTGCTGGACAGGGGAGTGCGCGGCGCACATCCCCTGTAGTGCGCGGCGCGCACAGAGCATTCCAGCTTCTGTCCGAACTGTTTTTAACACACAAAAAGATGGACCACTTCCCGACATTTTTAGACCGAACGCTTTTCACAACAAACTTATATATGTAAAACTAACACAAATCAAACATAAAAATGATGTTTTACAAGCGGGGCCCACACGACCCAAAATACAAGTTTAGAGTTTCGACCACCAAAAAGTTTAAGTTCCAAACTACACAATGAGCATGGCGTTTGGGATTAAACTACCCAACTACCGGTCAAACTCCAAGAGCTACTAAAGCCAAAAGCGTCCCCTAGCATCAAGTGGGATCTCTAGTCCAATACGATGCCCTTACCCTTGTCCAAAACCGAACCTATAAAATGGTAAACAACGAGAGGGTAAGCAAAGCTTAGTGAATGCAATAATTATACGAATACATATATAATTAAACCTACTTGCATACACTTACACAAACCACAAACATGCTAGCAACACAATTAGCTTATCGTCACATTAACAAGCTATAATCTCCAATACCACAAGCTAGCAACAACCGCATAATAATATAACTCGAAATGATATAATATGCTTACAACACAAGTAATCATGGTCGACCAATAGTACAAGGGAACGGCGCTCGCGAAAACGCCATCGGTGTTCATAACATCCATTAGGGCACTTAACACCTCGTACCACTAACCCCTAGGGTGGCACCTTAACACCTCGGCACATCACCCCGAGTGGCATCTTAACACCTCGATGCAACACTCATTATTTTACGGAGTGGTGTCTTAACACCTCGACACTACACTCCTAGGTGGCATCTTAACACCTCGATGCTACACCCGAGTGGCATCTTAACACCTCGATGCTACACCCTTCACGTGAAACGTGGTGTCTTAACACCTCGACACTACACCTTTCACGCTACAACAAATAGATACATTATATACATACGCATATAATTATTCCACTCACCTTCACAATTAGATGACGATTTCAACCTTCACAAGCTTCAAAGCAAAGTACCTAATATAATAAGTACTTGATCAACACACAAGCTAAGTGGACTCAATACTAACACTTACACATGAGCATTTAATGACTTAATGTATTAAATCGCCCATTTATACCAAAACCGCCCAATTAAAGTCAAGACCACCACTAATCACTTAAAAGCTAGTGATTAAGGTCCAACAACACCAACTAATACATAATTAGGGTAATTCATACCCATCTTTCCAAACTAGGTCGATTTATTACCCAAATAACCATTTTAAGACAACACACCCATTTCGGGTCATCCACTAACTAACCAACACCCATTTACTAAATAACTAGGTGTGTTAGCAATTAACTCACCAATTAGGGTTCATAAACATCAATTATTACTTTGAAACCCTAGACTAGTCACCAATTAGTATTCAAGACTCAATTTTACCCAAGAACACCCAAAATCACCAATAATGGGTTTTGTGTTCATCATTTACTCAAACCCTAACCCTTACACTAAATCAAAGTAAGGAAAATAAAATTAGAACATACCACAACTACCACAACGAAGCTAGAGATAAGATGAACGACTTTAATGCTTGAACTTTAACCCAAAACAAGCTTCTTCTTCTCCGATTTGAGCTTTCTCACACTTGAATCACACTCTCTCACTAGGATTTAAGTGGATGAAGTTTGGTGGTTAGAAATGGAGTAATGAGGCTCAACCAAACTGATCTAGGGCCTTTAATTCGTCCATAAGTGAATTTACCAAAATGCCCATCAAAATATCTGATTTAAAAAGCTGGAACCCGGCTACAGTAAGGGGTGCGCGGCGCGCTCCCTTTAGTGTGCGCGGCGCGCACTAGGCTCAGCTCACTCAGTGACTTCTGTTTAACTGCACAACATCACCCACCCTCTATGTAACATATTTACACTGCTGTACAAACTGATTAGGGTCTTACAACTCTCCCCCACTTAGATTGGATCACGTCCTCGTGATCCGCACCAAATACTAGAAGTTAAGCACTCTACCTTGAACATTTCCGTCTCCAATGCGGAATTACACTTGTAGCAATCACTCATCAGGGTTCTCACTTCGTACACTAATTCATCATAATACAACAACCGTACTTCACACTTCCATTCGATCAAAATTCTCACTACTCACTCGAAAATACACCGTGAAAAATCATAATATATCTTTCCAAAAGCCATAGCACTCCATCATTTCACGATATCGGGTAATCAACCCACGAGACCCAATAACTACAACCGTTTGCTCTTATGCCGAGTATCCAAACTCGTACCCTACACTCCACAATCGTCCTAAAAGTAGTACAATCCACCGACAATCATTGTCGTCACGCCTATCAATCATGGAATATTCGGGAATCATCCCGACACTTTTCAAAAATCTCTCGTATCCCTCTATCGGGAACTTCGCCATACCGTCTCACGTCGCTAACTACCTTCGCAATTAACTCCAAAGTCCAACTTGGGACTTTTTCGAAGACCATCGAAGCTTTCCTTTCCTAAATGAGCGACACCCGTTCGCTCATCACGTCTACTAGATAGGAACTTTTCCGCATTCTCCGGCGTTGGTCATACTAAATAATCCTTCCAAGGACTCGCTATAAGATATTCGAACCTCGGTCTTTCAAATCATTTGAGTGTCAACGCTCGCTAAACATCACACTATACCACCGTTGTAAATTCGAGTTTCTCACCGGTACCCAAAATCAAAGCAATCACATCATCGGGGTCAAAAGTTACACTAGTAGGTATAAGGAGGCACCTGACGTTGTGTTATCCAACTCCGATTACTTACACCGAGTCTCCCAGACTCGACCCTTACGGGGTCTACTCCTGATGTCACACGTCACCTAACTACACGCGGTCACACAAATCTAACGAACCTTACAGCTCAACACTCATGACTTCCTAGCGGCACCTGCTAGTCACTATCCACCTAGGCCGCATAGCTAGTCTACTTATATTCCATCTCAACACTAAGGAGGCGCTTGGAACACCAAGGCTTACACCTTTCCAACTTGGTCCTAACCATTAACCCGGTTACCTACATACATAAGGATAGTTAACCACCAAGACTCTACTCGCACACGAACGCGATTAACAGAAATGCCTCTAGAACGGCACACCGCGTACACCCCCAAAATCATAAAAGAAAAGTGTGGCCGTCAAGAGCGTACAACACTCGCCACACAATCACAAAACCGCCATTGAAATCGAATCGTCAATTAATCATTAATTCGAAGATTATTCCAATAACTTAATGCACACTTACACGCATTCCGAAATGTGCAATACACACAACATCCGAAGTCTATAATGATCACTTAGAATACGCGAAGTCGTCATGTATTCTTCCAACTTCTCTAGGCAATCATTCTCTAAGAGTCAACATTAATAACCAAATTGTCACCCGCAATTTACTAAAGTCCACAAGTCCGAGTACAAAGTTTGCTCAATCCCTTATATCGGGAAGAACTTAACCGATCTCGTGCCAAGATATCAATCCCCTAGCGTACCCTTACCAAGTACAATGCTAAAAACCACCAAGTCTCAACCTAATGTCAATAACCCAAAAGATGAAGGCCAAGTAAAAATGAATCCTTACGGATAACACCTTCCACCTAACACCCCTCTTAGTACGCATACACGGCTAATACGCATCTACCACAAGTATTTGATCAGAACACGGCTATTGTATCACTAGTCACACAACATGGTCCTCATGACCGAACCACCGGCGTATACAACCAGTAGTTTTCAATACTAACAATAAGAAGGTTATTCAATACAAAACTCAAGGTGTACAAAAACGGCTATCGTGATATATCCGTAGTGCGTAAAAACGGCTATTGCAACACTACCAACAATATGTGTGTGAAACGCGGCTACCGCACTATTAATACCAATGTGTGAGTAAAACCGACTATTACTCACAACCATGTGCACAAAACGGCTATGTGCACAATTCCTACGGGCAAATAAAATCGTAAATATACAAGTAACAGTTCTTCCCGAGAGCCGCTTGCCATCCATCACAACCAAGGGTGGTAACGAAGAGTTAATCCTTCCGGATATCCCTCATCACCTATCACAAGTCAAACGCGGTCAACAGAGAGATGACCCCAAATAAACACATATATCTAATTTCCTCGTAGTACACAAAATAGCTATTTTGTAACTACTACCCAAAGTATACGACAATGAGGCATCGTACCCTTTCTCAAATCCCATTACGCTTCCTCGGTAGGAATATAAATCCTAATAAAGTCGACACAATTTCTTTGATGTAACACTACCAACTTCCCAACGTAAAACCTCGTTCCTAAATCAAATCGTCAAGATTACAAAGTCAAACGATTTTGCCATTTACCGTCGTACACGACCATACTTGGCGTCGGTCCCTCTTCCTGAATTCTCGAGAGCTCAATTCGATAATAATAAATACTAACATCTACCATCACCCGATTGTGCCACTAAAGTGATGACACAATGTCCACATAACACGTATCCTTTTAGAACGAAATTACCGCTACCCGCAAGGTAGACTTTTCCAACTAACAAATCCTTTCTACCCGTTAGCACTACGAAAGCATCCGGTCAACGATACACACATGCTCTCAACGGTTTCACCCACTTCACTACAAATGCGAACACGCACTCACAACCTAACGCCAAAGTTCGTTCTCATGGCTTAGTGGATTCATTTTGAAGGTATTTCATATGCCCGAGAGACATATTAAATTAACGTGGCTAATATGTTTTGATCCAAGTCGGGTCATACCCAATAACAAACTTACCGACACCTTATTCGTATTTGATCTTAGTGATTGAATCATTGATTAAATACGCGACACTTGAATTCAAGAAAATGGTTTCTAAAATAATAACACTTGATATGTAAATATAAATTATGGGATAATTTATATGATATGGTTTTAATTATTTATAGGCTAAATAATTAATCATGTTATGTTACATTTTATAAATGCATTTATAAATAATGTACACATACATAATTAAATAAAATGGAAGTTTTATAAAATTTAATTTTATAAAATAAAACCAATTTTATTTAAAAGACATAGTAGTGGCATTGGGAGGGTAATGACACATGTTCAAAGATTCCATCTTTTGGTCAATACTTCCCATTTCCACAAGTATATGTCTAGCACTCTTGGAGACTACAATGCATGCAATTTACATATCAAAAATAAGAAAAAAAAGCTCCCAAAAACTGCTGCTGTTGCCGTGAGCTTAGGGAGGGAGAAAAGGCTTCTTCAATTTTTTTTAGCTTATTTTCAAGTGTCAATTAAATCCTAACCAAAGTACAAGGTGTTGGTGCAAAGTTTGGGGTATAACAACTTGAGGTTTCATAGTTTTGGAGCTCCATTCAACATCATCATCTTCATCATTTACTAGCAAGCTTGGAGTAGGTATAATTCTTACTAGCTTCTTTTACATTTAAGTGTATTTTCAAGACTAGATCTTTTAATGGAATTCTTGTTTTAAAAGGTTAAAACTTTGCATGCATAAACTTGAAAATTGCTTCCGCTTATACATATATATATACACGAAAATATATACATACAAAAATGGATTTTGTGACTTGTTTATTTGAAGAATTCCATCAATGGTATCTAGAGCCAAAGTCTTGTTAATATGCTTCTTGTTTTGGCTAGTAAACTCATTTATTTTGCAATCTACCAACATGCATGAAAGTAGATTAAAAAAAATTTTGAGCTTTGGTGGGTATTTTGGTCATGGCCGAATTATTTGGGTCCCAAAATGGGTTTGGGATTTCAAGTTTGGCCATGTTTGATGTTATGTTGTTGTTCACAATCGAGCCTAGACCGTGTGGTTGAATGTTTGGATGATTTGGTGATTATTCTTGATTTGTAATATTCATTCATATGGTTGTAATAATTTTGTAATTTTTTGATTTGGAAAGTTGTAATTAATCTTGTAATTTGTTGATGTAATTTGTTCTATTTGGTTTGTAAAATAGAATAGGTTGTTATTTCATTTTCTAGAAAGATTGTATTAGGATAAAACTTTGTAAAGAGAAAATGAAGATCCATAAAGAAGGTTACAAGATGAAGCATTTGAAGATTACAAGATTAAGTGGGAGATTTTGGTAAAAATCTCTTACTTTGGTTTAACCCCTTAGGTGACATTTGTTTATTGGCTAAACAAATGTCTACCAAAATGGCTCTTGATTGTGAACACTTTGTTATGCATGTTTGTGTATGTTTGTATGTTTGGTTGCTACAAGATCATCACATGTTAACACTTGCATAATACATTATAAAATGGTTATAATAAAAACATAACAATATGACACTAATAATTGGTTATTAGACTTGAATAAAATGGTTTATTTAAAAGTAATGAAATGGTTAAAACTAGTAATTGGTTTACTAAAGAGGACATGAAAATGGGTTTTTCATAAACATACTACACACCAAATGCATGTTGGTGTATAGCACCTTGTTTTCTAAACTAGAATGTAGAAAACCTAAAATCCCTTTACTAAAACAAGGTAAACAAGTTAAACGCCATCCTTTTGTGGAAACACTTAGACATATTAGGAATCTCTTGATGGGATAAAGGTTACCTAACCGTCATGAGTGAACTAATATGAATAAGGTACACTTCGCATACATGTGGGATAAAGGTCACCTAACCACTTGTATGTTAAGTCTACATGTCTACACAAGTAGGACGACTTGATTTGGGAATCATGAACTTAGGGTCACCGAAGCATGAGGAACAAATAGGCGTTGATGGGATTAATATGCCATGCATAAGGATTGCATGATCCCATAAATTAGAAGTTGCAAAAGGATTGCAATTGTCATTATGACTACCTAGCTAAATCAAATGACGGGATAAAGGTCACCTAACCGAAATTTGATTTACCGTTGGATTCTAATATTTAATAAAACAAATTAAAAGGGTATTGTTTATTAAATTTGAAATCAATACTTAAATGAACTTTGTTGAATTTTGTAGATGGCCGCTAATAACAACAACAACATGAACAACGCACCACTTAACTTTAACAACCTATCGTTACGGTCTCTCCTCGAGAAAGACAAACTCAACCATACAAACTTTATGGATTGGTTCCGCAATCTTCGGATTGTCCTCAAACAAGAGGATAAAATGTATGTGCTTGAGGACCCCATTCCCGATCAACCGGATGAGAGTGATGTGGAGGCAATGGCCTCTTA
This sequence comes from Rutidosis leptorrhynchoides, assembly GCF_046630445.1. NCBI lineage: Eukaryota > Viridiplantae > Streptophyta > Magnoliopsida > Asterales > Asteraceae > Rutidosis > Rutidosis leptorrhynchoides. The sequence continues at coordinate 585,235,219 of NC_092335.1, read as the reverse complement.
CGACAAGTATTGCCACGACTCCCTTCAAGTCTCATGCTTAATGCTTGGGACTATGATACCCGAACTCCAAAAGGATTTCGAGCATCATAGCGCATACGACATGATAACACAATTGAAGGAGATGTTTCTCCAACAAGCACGTGTTGAGCGTTTCGAAACGGTTCGGGCGCTTCATGCTTGTCGTATGGACGATACCCAATCGGTTTCATCTTATGTACTTAAGATGAAGAGCCTTATCGATCGAGCTAACCGTCTTAACCTTAACATATCTAATGAGTTAGCCACCGATCTTATCCTTAACTCCCTATCAAAGAGGTTTGATCAATTTGTAATTAATTACAACATGAATGGGATGGATAAGAGCATAGGTGAGCTTCATGGTATGCTTAGGACGGCGGAAACAAGCATGGGTAAAAGGACTTTACCCGTGTTAGCAATCGATCAAGGTGGGTCTAAAGGTAACACCTCTAAGCCAAAGGTGGCTAAGAGAAAAGGACCCGCCCATCAAGGCAAAGGGAAGGGAAAATGGTTACCCCAACCATCAACAAGGCCAAGAAGCAAAAGGTCACCGAGAAGGCAAACCCCAAGGAAGACCCATGTTTCGGTTGCGGTGAGATAGGTCATTGGAAACGAAACTGTCCGGTCTACCTTAAGGAGTTGAAGGACAAGAGGGATGCAGGGCAAACCTCAGGTAATATATATATGGTATATATAGAGCTAAGTATTACTTCTTCTAATACATGGATATTAGACACTGGATGTGGAACTCATATTTGCAATTCTTTGCAGGGGTTCAAAAGAAGTGATCATAAGGCGGGAACATCAAGTCTCTATATGGGCAATGGTGCAAAGGTGCATGTTAAAGCTCAAGGAGATTTTATATTAAAGCTTCCAAGCGGATTGGAACTTATTTTAGAAAATGTTTTGTATGCTCCGGATTTGTGTAGAAACATTATTTCTATTTCTCGCTTAAAACAATGTGGTTACGTTGTTAATTTTATTGATGATGATATTCATGTTTCTAAAGATAATGTATTCTATTTCAAGGCTTCGCCTTCAAATGGAATTTATGAATTGGTTCATGATGACACATCATCTAGTAGCTCAATGTACCATACAAGCACCAAGAAACTCAAAAGGGATTTGAGTGATTCCTACTTATGGCATTGTCGCCTTGGTCACATAAACAAGAACCGAATACATACACTTCAAAAGAATGGACTTTTGAAATCAATTGAAATGGATTCGTTTGAAGTATGTGAATCTTGTTTACAAGGCAAGATGACTAAAGCACCTTTCAAAGGGACCTATGAAAGGGCTAAAGATTTATTGGGATTAATACATTCGGATGTATGTGGACCCTTTAAACCCATGACTAGGAAAGGTGAAAGATACTTTGTTACTTTCATTGATGACTTTAGTCGTTTCGGATATGTCTACTTATTAAGACACAAGGACGAAACGTTTGAAGCATTCAAAGAATATCAAAACGAAGTACAAAATCAACTCAATAGGACAATTAAGGTACTTCGTACCGATAGAGGAGGTGAATACCTAAGCGATGCCTTCCAAGATCATCTTAGGAGTTGTGGGATTATCTCACAACTTACTCCACCCGGAACACCCCAACTTAATGGAGTTTCCGAAAGGAGGAACCGAACCCTAATGGATATGGTTCGATCTATGATGGCAAGAAGCTCGCTGCCTCTATCATTTTGGGGTTATTGTCTAAGCTCCGCGGCTCGTATTTTAAATATGGCCCCAACCAAGAAGGTGGAACGAACTCCTCATGAGATGTGGTTTGGAAAACCTCCTTCTCTTTCATACTTGAAAGTATGGGGATGTGAAGCTTATCCTAAGCGTTATGTAGCAAATAAGCTACATGCTCGATCCACAAAGTGTATCTTCATAGGATATCCCAAAGATGACATGGGATATTACTTCTATGATCCATCCGAGCAAACCGTATTTGTTGCTCGGAAAGCGGAATTCCTTGAAACCAAGTTCCTTATGGAAGGTGATGGTGAAAGGAAGATAGATCTTGTAGAGGTACAAGATCAAGCCGATGATACACAATTGGTTGACACTAGTACTCAACATGAGGATGTTGAAAATGATCAAGTGGATGATCAAGGTACACAAGACGTTCGAAGATCTAGTAGGATTAGTAATCCTCCCGAGAGATATGGGTTTCTCATAGATGGTTGCTATACGGTTGATTTGGATGAACCGACAAACTACGAAGATGCTTTATCAAGGATCGATAAAGATAAATGGCAGGAAGCCATGAACGCTGAGATGCAATCCATGTATGAAAACCAAGTTTGGGAACTTGTTGTGCAACCTCCTAGCTCCAAGCTAGTTGATTGCAAATGGCTTTTCAAGAAGAAAACCGACATACATGGAAACTTGGATACATATAAAGCTAGACTTGTTGCAAAAGGTTTCACTCAAACTCAAGGGGTTGATTATGATGAAACTTTCTTGCCAGTGGCAATGCTAAAGTCTATTAGGATATTATTTGCCATTGCTGCTCACTACGACTATGAAATATGGCAAATGGATGTCAAAACCGCTTTCCTGAATGGATATCTTGAGGAAGATGTCTATATGGTACAGCCCGAAGGTTTTGTTGATCCGAAAAATCCTAAAATGGTATGCAAGTTAAAGAAATCAATCTACGGATTGAAACAAGCATCTAGAATGTGGAATCATCGTTTTAATGAAGAGGCAAAGAAATTTGGCTTTATTAAAAATGGTGATGAAGCTTGTGTATATAAGAAAGCTAGTGGGAGCACTATCATGTTCCTTGTACTATATGTGGATGATATATTATTATTTGGGAATGATATTACCACAATGCAAGGAGTCAAAACTTGGCTAAAGAGTTGCTTCTCCATTAAGGATCTTGGAGACGCACAATACATATTGGGGATATGGATCTATAGGAATAGATCCAAGAGATTGATAGGTTTAAGTCAAAGTACATACATTGATAAAATCTTGAAAAGGTTCAAGATGGAAAACTCTAAGAAAGGTTTGGTACCTATTCAAAGAGGAACCGTTCTCAGTTCATCTCAGTGTCCTACCACGAAAGATGAACAAGAGAGAATGAAGAAAGTCCCATATGCATCCGCTATTGGGTCTATCATGTATGCAATGATATGTACTAGACCGGATGTGTCATGCGCTCTAAGCTTGACAAGTAGATACCAGAACAACCCAGGAAACAGTCATTGGATTGCTGTTAAAAGTATATTGAAATACCTTAGGAGAACTAAGGATATGTTTCTAATATACGGGTCTGGTGAGGAGGAACTCGCCGTAAAAGGTTACGTGGACGCGAGTTTCCAAACTGATCGAGATGACTCTCGATCACAATCCGGTTATGTCTTCATGTTAAATGGTGGTGCGGTCTCTTGGAAGAGTTCGAAACAGGAAGTTGTTGCGTTATCCACTACAGAGTCGGAGTACATTGCCGCCTCACTGGCAGCTCAGGAAGCTGCATGGATGAAGAAATTCATCGACGACTTAGGAGTGGTCCCTTCCATTCAGGACCCTCTTGAGATCTTTTGTGACAACGAGGGTGCGATTGCTCAAATCAAGGAACCTCGTGCTCATCAAAAGACTCGTCACATTGAGCGGAGATTCAACTACATCAGGGATGAGGTTGAAAAGGGAAAGATATGTATTCACAAAGTTCACACAGATCATAATGTTGCGGATCCACTCACGAAGCTTTTACATGGGCCAAAACATGAGGGACATGTTTGTGCGTTAGGGCTTCGATATTCTAGTGATTGGAAATGATCTATTTTATGTATTGTACCAGAACGAAATTATTCAAACTCATTAATATAACTATGGTGTTAATTTATTTGAGTTATGTTCCTATTTTGCATATTTCATCCATGAATAAGCAATTATTCTAAATTTCCGTAGTCGATCACATTTGTGGGAACAAGTGTGAGGTTTAGACTATTATGAACTCGGATTGGTATACATTCATAGGTTGAATGTGGGGCAAGGTTGCAACCAAGGTTCATAGATATTTGTGGGAAACAAATATTGGAAGACCCGCTCTCAAGAATTACTGTATAGAGCCTTTGTGGTTGATCACATGTAATCTTGAGTAAAGGCGAATATCATTGTATCCTCTGACCTGAGATACATATTGGGTTCGGATATTCACCTAGTACTGTGCCTTGATTCTTTTCTTCGCTATTCTGAAACATGGTAGTACATAAGGAAGAACTCAGGTATATTACAAAGTGTATATCTAGGACGTATGTAGTCAAGATGGGATTTGTCCCTCTTATTTGTTGAGAGTAAGATGTCTAAGGCCTGAAAAGTTAAATCTATAAGAGAGTGATCACTCTGTATCTCTTGGATTTAACATGACATCTAGGACGAAAGGATATAATGAAAGATTCACCTACATATATCAGTTCGAGTAGGGAGCTCGAAAGGGATGATGTTATTGAATGGCACAAAGTCATAACATATTAAGGGTGATGGACGGTGTGTTAGGCTGTATCCATCACTTGCATTAATTTCTTATGTTTCTCGTGCAAGTGGGAGATTGAAGGTATTTCATATGCCCGAGAGACATATTAAATTAACGTGGCTAATATGTTTTGATCCAAGTCGGGTCATACCCAATAACAAACTTACCGACACCTTATTCGTATTTGATCTTAGTGATTGAATCATTGATTAAATACGCGACACTTGAATTCAAGAAAATGGTTTCTAAAATAATAACACTTGATATGTAAATATAAATTATGGGATAATTTATATGATATGGTTTTAATTATTTATAGGCTAAATAATTAATCATGTTATGTTACATTTTATAAATGCATTTATAAATAATGTACACATACATAATTAAATAAAATGGAAGTTTTATAAAATTTAATTTTATAAAATAAAACCAATTTTATTTAAAAGACATAGTAGTGGCATTGGGAGGGTAATGACACATGTTCAAAGATTCCATCTTTTGGTCAATACTTCCCATTTCCACAAGTATATGTCTAGCACTCTTGGAGACTACAATGCATGCAATTTACATATCAAAAATAAGAAAAAAAAGCTCCCAAAAACTGCTGCTGTTGCCGTGAGCTTAGGGAGGGAGAAAAGGCTTCTTCAATTTTTTTTAGCTTATTTTCAAGTGTCAATTAAATCCTAACCAAAGTACAAGGTGTTGGTGCAAAGTTTGGGGTATAACAACTTGAGGTTTCATAGTTTTGGAGCTCCATTCAACATCATCATCTTCATCATTTACTAGCAAGCTTGGAGTAGGTATAATTCTTACTAGCTTCTTTTACATTTAAGTGTATTTTCAAGACTAGATCTTTTAATGGAATTCTTGTTTTAAAAGGTTAAAACTTTGCATGCATAAACTTGAAAATTGCTTCCGCTTATACATATATATATACACGAAAATATATACATACAAAAATGGATTTTGTGACTTGTTTATTTGAAGAATTCCATCACATTTACCCTATCACTAAGAAATGCTTGATTGCACCAAGTCTTACGCCCTCATCCGTCAATACAAATGTCATCATAGGGTGTTTCCAATAGGAATGTCACCCGCATCAATACTACGTATTACTACTATGCATTCGTCCCCAGGGCGCGTTTCCACGAGTCAACGACTCAGGCACTACCCTGGTGCACTATCATCAAAACCATCAACAAACCGAATCTTCACCGAGTTCACTTGAGTCTAAAATAGATCTCGAAGCAAAGTTTAAGTCCCTAATACATACACGAATCCATCGGCACAAATAAACAATAATAAGGCATATTTGTACCAAAGATGAAAATACCTGAAACATCATCGTTGGACCCTTGCGCTCCACTGATCATCAGATAGTCACGCTCTAACCTCCTAACCCGATCTACAAACGATTCGGAACACTCCGACTTACGGTGTCCCTTCTTTTGGCAAATAAAGCACTTGATCGTGCTTAAAGGTACACTCGTACAATCCCGTGCAAAATGACCTCGTCCTCCACACCGAAAGCACGTAGGCCCATAACCTGTCTTACTCCTCTTCTTCACTTTTTCAACACCTCCGGGCGTACTTCTCGCCCTTTTACTAGGAGCACCTCTTGATTCTAACTTTCTCTTACCCAAAGAGTGATCAGCAAATTTTGAAGCATGAGATTCAATCCCCATAGTTGCTCCTTCGTCACCGTCACCTTGAGGTTTAGGAAACCTCTTTTCTAACTCTTCCTTCACGACCTTAGGCACTCGGTCTCGAACCATCTCGGTCACTATTCCCTCGAACGACTCTTGGAGAACTTTCTTAACCTTGTTGGCGAAAATCAAGATATAGCGTTCGAACTCCGCCTCAATCCTTAATGTTAACTCATCCTTCACCTCATGAATAGGCGCGTCCGTTCCGGTTCCATCTTCCGTCTTCATTCTAAAGAATGCATATAGATTAAACAACGAAATGAAAAGGAACGACATACATATACCACACCGCCCCATCTTGGTTGATACTCATCGTACATTGCTTGTTTGACACGTCTTGAACCCGTAACAATGGTAGCTAATCATTGTTACGCGAGCACGTCGCATTAACTTGCTAGTACAACGTCTATCTCGCTTGATGATTGCTAAAACAACACAAAACGATTAGTGCAAGGTTAGTTCACATAGAGCTAAGCACTAACCAAATCCCCGGTCCGACTCATCTCCTACAAGTCCCGCAAAAAGCGCATACACATTAAAGTCTAAGTCTAGGCACCTATCTCAAGTCGCCTAAATCCCTTAGACCATGCTCTGATACCACTTGTAACAACCCAACCCGATAACCGACCATAAACAGTCCCAAGAAAAAAAAAATTAAAAGCTGCTGGACAGGGGAGTGCGCGGCGCGCACAGAGCATTCCAGCTTCTGTCCAAACTGTTTTTAACACACAAAAAGATGGACCACTTCCCGACATTTTTAGACCGAACGCTTTTCACAACAAACTTATATATGTAAAACTAACACGAATCAAACATAAAAATGATGTTTTACAAGCGGGGCCCACACGACCCAAAATACAAGTTTAGAGTTTCGACCACCAAAAAGTTTAAGTTCCAAACTACACAATGAGCATGGCGTTTGGGATTAAACTACCCAACTACCGGTCAAACTCCAAGAGCTACTAAAGCCAAAAGCGTCCCCTAGCATCAAGCGGGATCTCTAGTCCAATACGATGCCCTTACCCTTGTCCAAAACCAAACCTATAAAATGGTAAACAACGAGAGGGTAAGCAAAGCTTAGTGAATGCAATAATTATACGAATACATATATAATTAAACCTACTTGCATACACTTACACAAACCGCAAACATGCTAGCAACACAATTAGCTTATCGTCACATTAACAAGCTATAATCTCCAATGCCACAAGCTAGCAACAACCGCATAATAATATAACTCGAAATGATATAATATGCTTACAACACAAGTAATCATGGTCGACCAATAGTACAAGGGAACGGCGCTCGCGAAAACGCCATCGGTGTTCATAACATCCATTAGGGCACTTAACACCTCGCACCACTAACCCCTAGGGTGGCACCTTAACACCTCGGCACATCACCCCGAGTGGCATCTTAACACCTCGATGCAACACTCATTATTTTACGGAGTGGTGTCTTAACACCTCGACACTACACTCCTAGGTGGCATCTTAACACCTCGATGCTACACCCGAGTGGCATCTTAACACCTCGATGCTACACCCTTCACGTGAAACGTGGTGTCTTAACACCTCGACACTACACCTTTCACGCTACAACAAATAGATACATTATATACATACGCATATAATTATTCCACTCACCTTCACAATTAGATGACGTTTTCAACCTTCACAAGCTTCAAAGCAAAGTACCTAATATAATAAGTACTTGATCAACACACAAGCTAAGTGGACTCAATACTAACACTTACACATGAGCATTTAATGACTTAATGTATTAAATCGCCCATTTATACCAAAACCGCCCAATTAAAGTCAAGACCACCACTAATCACTTAAAAGCTAGTGATTAAGGTCCAACAACACCAACTAATTCATAATTAGGGTAATTCATACCCATCTTTCCAAACTAGGTCGATTTATTACCCAAATAACCATTTTAAGACAACACACCCATTTCGGGTCATCCACTAAGTAACCAACACCCATTTACTAAATAACTAGGTGTGTTAGCAATTAACTCACCAATTAGGGTTCATAAACATCAATTAATACTTTGAAACCCTAGACTAGTCACCAATTAGTATTCAAGACTCAATTTTACCCAAGAACACCCAAAATCACCAATAATGGGTTTTGTGTTCATCATTTACTCAAACCCTAACCCTTACACTAAATCAAAGTAAGGAAAATAAAATTAGAACATACCACAACTACCACAATGAAGCTAGAGATAAGATGAACGACTTTAATGCTTGAACTTTAACCCAAAACAAGCTTCTTCTTCTCCGATTTGAGCTTTCTCACACTTGAATTGAAATGTCCCGTTCTTATTGATTAAAAACGTTCCATATTAATTGATTTCGTTGCGAGGTTTTGACCTCTATATGAGACGTTTTTCAAAGACTGCATTCATTTTAAAACAAACCATAACCTTTATTTCATCAATAAACGTTTAAAAAGCTTTACGTAGATTATCAAATAATGATAATCTAAAATATCCTGTTTACACACGACCATTACATAATGGTTTACAATACAAATATGTTACAACAAAATAAGTTTCTTGAATGCAGTTTTTACACAATATCATACAAGCATGGACTCCAAATCTCGTCCTTATTTAAGTATGCGACAGCGGAAGCTCTTAATAATCACCTGAGAATAAACATGCTTAAAACGTCAACAAAAATGTTGGTGAGTTATAGGTTTAACCTATATATATCAAATCATAATAATAGACCACAAGATTTCATATTTCAATACACATCCCATACATAGAGATAAAAATCATTCATATGGTGAACACCTGGTAACCGACATTAACAAGATGCATATATAAGAATATCCCCATCATTCCGGGACACCCTTCGGATATGATATAAATTTCGAAGTACTAAAGCATCCGGTTCTTTGGATGGGGTTTGTTAGGCCCAATAGATCTATCTTTAGGATTCGCGTCAATTAGGGTGTCTGTTCCCTAATTCTTAGATTACCAGACTTAATAAAAAGGGGTATATTCGATTTTGATAATTCAATCATAGAATGTAGTTTCACGTACTTGTGTCTACTTTGTAAATCATTTATAAAACCTGCATGTATTCTCAACCCAAAAATATTAGATTTTAAAAGTGGGACTATAACTCACTTTCACAGATTTTTACTTCGTCGGGAAGTAAGACTTGACCACCGGTTGATTCACGAACCTATAACAATATATACATATATATCAAAGTATGTTTAAAATATATTTACAACACTTTTAATATATTTTGATGTTTTAAGTTTATTAAGTCAGCTGTCCTCGTTAGTAACCTACAACTAGTTGTCCACAGTTAGATGTACAGAAATAAATCGATAAATATTATCTTGAATCAATCCACGACCCAGTGTATACGTATCTCAGTATTGATCACAACTCAAACTATATATATTTTGGAATCAACCTCAACCTTGTATAGCTAACTCCAACATTCACATATAGAGTGTCTATGGTTGTTCCGAAATATATATAGATGTGTCGACATGATAGGTCGAAACATTGTATACGTGTCTATGGTATCTCAAGATTACATAATATACAATACAAGTTGATTAAGTTATGGTTGGAATAGATTTGTTACCAATTTTCACGTAGCTAAAATGAGAAAATTATCCAATCTTGTTTTACCCATAACTTCTTCATTTTAAATCCGTTTTGAGTGAATCAAATTGCTATGGTTTCATATTGAACTCTATTTTATGAATCTAAACATAAAAGTATAGGTTTATAGTCGGAGAAATAAGTTACAAGTCGTTTTTGTAAAGGTAGTCATTTTAGTCGAAAGAACAACGTCTAGATGACCATTTTAGAAAACATACTTTCACTTTGAGTTTAACCATAATTTTTGGATATAGTTTCATGTTCATAATAAAAATCATTTTCTCAGAATAACAACTTTTAAATCAAAGTTTATCATAGTTTTTAATTAACTAACCCAAAACAGCCCGCGGTGTTACTACGACGGCGTAAATCCGGTTTTACGGTGTTTTTCGTGTTTTCAGGTTTTAAATCATTAAGTTAGCATATCATATAGATATAGAACATGTGTTTAGTTGATTTTAAAAGTCAAGTTAGAAGGATTAACTTTTGTTTGCGAACAAGTTTAGAATTAACTAAACTATGTTCTAGTGATTACAAGTTTAAACCTTCGAATAAGATAGCTTTATATGTATGAATCGAATGATGTTATGAACATCATTACTACCTTAAGTTCCTTGGATAAACCTACTGGAAAAGAGAAAAATGGATCTAGCTTCAACGGATCCTTGGATGGCTCGAAGTTCTTGAAGCAGAATCATGACACGAAAACAAGTTCAAGTAAGATCATCACTTGAAATAAGATTGTTATAGTTATAGAAATTGAACCAAAGTTTGAATATGATTATTAACTTGTATTAGAATGATAACCTACTGTAAGAAACAAAGATTTCTTGAGGTTGGATGATCACCTTACAAGATTGGAAGTGAGCTAGCAAACTTGAAAGTATTCTTGATTTTATGAAACTAGAACTTTTGGAATTTATGAAGAACACTTAGAACTTGAAGATAGAACTTGAGAGAGATCAATTAGATGAAGAAAATTGAAGAATGAAAGTGTTTGTAGGTGTTTTTGGTCGTTGGTGTATGGATTAGATATAAAGGATATGTAATTTTGTTTTCATGTAAATAAGTCATGAATGATTACTCATATTTTTGTAATTTTATGAGATATTTCATGCTAGTTGCCAAATGATGGTTCCCACATGTGTTAGGTGACTCACATGGGCTGCTAAGAGCTTATCATTGGAGTGTATATACCAATAGTACATACATCTAAAAGCTGTGTATTGTACGAGTACGAATACGGGTGCATACGAGTAGAATTGTTGATGAAACTGAACGAGGATGTAATTGTAAGCATTTTTGTTAAGTAGAAGTATTTTGATAAGTGTCTTGAAGTCTTTCAAAAGTGTATGAATACATATTAAAACACTACATGTATATACATTTTAACTGAGTCGTTAAGTCATCGTTAGTCGTTACATGTAAATGTTGTTTTGAAACCTTTAGGTTAACGATCTTGTTAAATGTTGTTAACCCAATGTTTATAATATCAAAAGAGATTTTAAATTATTATATTATCATGATATTATGATGTACAAATATCTCTTAATATGATATATATACATTAAATGTCGTTACAACGATAATCGTTACATATATGTCTCGTTTCAAAATCATTAAGTTAGTAGTCTTGTTTTTACATATGTAGTTCATTGTTAATATACTTAATGATATGTTTACTTATCATAATATCATGTTAACTATATATATAACCATATATATGTCATCATATAGTTTTTACAAGTTTTAACGTTCGTGAATCACCGGTCAACTTGGGTAGTCAATTGTCTATATGAAACCTATTTCAATTAATCAAGTCTTAACAAGTTTGATTGCTTAATATGTTGGAAACATTTAATCATGTAAATATCAATCTCAATTAATATATATAAACATGGAAAAGTTCGGGTCACTACATGAATCACACTCTCTCACTAGGATTTAAGTGGATGAAGTTTGGTGGTTAGAAATGGAGTAATGAGGCTCAACCAAACTGATCTAGGGCCTTTAATTCGTCCATAAGTGAATTTACCAAAATGCTCATCAAAATATCTGATTTAAAAAGCTGGAACCCGGCTACAGTAAGGGGTGCGCGGCGCGCTCCCTTTAGTGTGCGCGGCGCGCACTAGGCTCAGCTCACTCAGTGACTTCTATTTAACTGCACAACATCACCCACCCTCTATGTAACATATTTACACTGCTGTACAAACTGATTAGGGTCTTACAACCCTCAAACGAGTGGCCAAGTTGAAAACACAAACAAAGGTCTTAAACGAATTTTAGAAAGAACGGTTAAAAATAATCCAAAAATCTAGCATCAAAAGCTAGATGATGCGCTTTGGGCATTTAGAACTGCATTCAAAACGCCCATCGATACTACACCTTTCCGATTAATTTACGGTAAGGCGTGTCATCTACCTGTCGAAGTTGAACACAAGGCATACCGGGCTCTGAGAGAATGTAATACCGACCTTGTGAAAGCCGGAGAAAACCGATTCTTACAACTGAATGAATTAGATGAATTAAGGCTACAAGCGTATGAAAACTCTAAAACATACAAGGAGAAAACTAAAAGATGGCACGATGCACGGTTAAAGGAAAAGAAAGAATTTGAACAAGGAGATAAAGTATTAGTATTCCAATCACGTTTTAAGTTTTCACCTGGGAAACTTAGATCCCGATGGACTGGGCCATATATAATAAAACAAGTTTTTCCATCTGGATATGCAGAATTATATAGCAAAGACGGAGGAACTTTCAAAGTGAACGGTCATCGACTCAAATTATACTTTGAAGGAATCAATACTATGGAAAGAGACGAGATCACATTCTACCCTAAGGACAAGTAAATTCAAGGTAACTTTAAGGTTTTTCAACTCTATTCTCGAACTTTATTTTCATCTTAAAGAGTGGGGTTTTTTCGGTCTTTCCCTAGCAGACACTAAAGAACTAGTCTTCTCCCTCCATTCTACCTTTTTATTTTTATTTTCTTATTTTTTATTTTTATTTATTGTATATTTTCAAGATGCGCAATCAATATGTCTACAACCATTTCCTTTTGATGTGCGATAAAATTTTACCAAGGGACGTGGTATTAGATATAAAGAATAAATGCGATCAAGCGAGTAAAGAAATAAGGCAAAAACTTAACGAGAAAAATTATGCCAAAGGAAAATCAAAATCAGCTAAGAAACGTCGAGCGCGTCATTTGGGCAAATGTGTAAAATGTGGAAAACCAGCTCATTACGGAAATTGCCCAAAGAACCAGACAGACTCTAATTTCGAATACGTAACCTTGTGCCGAGAAGGGCCTTTTAAATGTTCAAGGGAAAACCTCTTAAACCAACGAGGTTACGCCTACGAAGCCATGGGGGGCGAAATGATGCGACTCCACTACGAGGCGAGTCAACGCGGGTTCACAATCTAATCCTTTTTCTCGCCAATTGTGTGTTTGTGCATTTTTGTAATTTTGTGCATTTTTGTGTGTTTATGTTTTGGTGTGTTTTAGTTGGTATTTATTTGTTGTGTTTTTATAATAAAAAAAAAGATCTACCATTTAAAATTGATAAACCTTGAGTTTAACCTGTTTTCATTGAAAACGATAATGTTAAGTGTAACAACTGAAATGTTCGTTCTTCAAATTGCACGAAAATTTATTGTTGGATTCATAATATATCTTTTAAATAGTAAACCACAAAAACAAAAGAAAAATTAAAACTACTAAAAATATACTTTTTTATCAATAACCGTAATGATATATAACTTGTAAACTTTTGTCGTGGGTAATGATAGGTGTAACAACCGAGATTGTCTCTACCTAGTTGATAGGAAACAAAGTTTTAAGTTTGAAAATTAGTTGGTTCGAAAGTATATAATTATATATATAAAAAATAGAGTGTATTTTAAATTCATTTAATTTGTTTTTTTCATGTACTTGTTTTTAATTTTAAAATATTAATTTTCTTTTAATTTTAAAAAATTTTTAAAAAAAAATAGAGTGTTTTTAAGTTGTTTTTGAAAAATTTTAAAAACTTTAACTTTTAAAGTATTAAATTTTATAAATTGAAATTAAAATTTATAAACGGATAAAAACTAGGTATACCAACTGAAATTTCCATTACAACAAATATAAATTTAAAATTGATATTTTGAAAATTTAAATACTTATAAAGTTGAAAAAAATAATAAAAAAAATAATAAAAATAAATAAATAAATAGAATGTTTTGTTTTATTTTAATTTTCGTAAAATTTTAAAAACTTTAACTTTTAAATTATTAAATTTTATAAATTAATTTTTAAAATTTATAAACGGATAAAGACTAGGTATAACAACTGAAATTTCTGTAGCAACAAATATAAATTTATAAAAGAAATTTTAAAGGTTTGATTAATTATAAAGTTGGAAAAAAAAGGTCCTAAAGCTTACGCGGAACGTGTGGCTATCCACACGAAACACGTAGAAATAAAAGCTACGCGAAACGCGTAGTACTACGCGAAACGCATAGAGTCAAAATCAGGTACTAATCAGATCGACCAGCAGCTTCTCCTCCACACACTCTTTTTTTTTTCTCTGCTGTGGACGAAGGAGAACACAAAAAACCCCAAAAATCACACCCAAACACTAAATTAACACTGTCAATCTCCTCCAATTCATCTACCTTTCAACATGCCGAGATTGGTAAGGGTCCTAAACCTATTTTTACCACTTGTTTTTCAACTTTTTCATTTATTATTTTTATGGCTTTAATCCGAATTAATGCATGATATTGTTGAATTTTGCTTGATTAATGCTATATCTATGTTGTTAGTGTGATGTTAAACCCGATTAGCATAAGAATTTGATGTTTAATTGATTATTGAAAAGTTAGGGTTTATGTAAATTGGGGAAATTGAGGAATTGCTATTGAATTGTGATTATTTTGGATATTTTTAGATGTTTTGATAGTAGTAGAAGCTTTGAATATAAGTTTGATTGATTGATTTTATGATTTTAATTTTCGTCTAAATTTGATAATTTTTTGTAATTGTCATGAATCAAGTATGGATTATAATGATGATTAGGAGCTGGAATATACACAATGTGATTGAATTGGATTATATATGCTTAGCTCATTGCGTGTTTCCACTTGTAAATTAAACTTTGTTTTTGAAACTTGATTTATGATTATGAATTTTTGTTTTATTGTTTTTTTGTTTTAATTTTTAGAAGTAAACTGTTGTTGAAATATTGATTCCTGTGGTGTTGAAACAAGCTTGTATGTCAAGGATGAATTCTTTGCTAACATTAACATACCCAATTGGGACGATTCTCTTGCTTTAAAATTTTATACAGGGATTATTTAGAATGAGAGCTGTTAACCAACAGCAAGGGGAAGAACAAGTAACACCGGAAATGGAACAACAACTTCAGAATCTGCACCCGAACCTGAGATTTCCTTATGATTTACCTAACTGATTACAAAAGGTTAAGGACTTACTTTCTCTGGTCAATACAAACATCTCTCCAGTATACGTTGTAGATTGGGCTCCTTTAGGACACCCAGTCAACCTATGAACAAATAAGGGGAATTTTAAACCAAAGTTTTACAAACGAATTTGGAATGACTTTGGTTTTTAATGATTTTAAGAGATTGTTTAGTTTAAATAGCCCTGTATATAGAGAATGGTGTTTAGAGTTCTATTCTACCGTTAGAATGAGTTTACACCCAGAAACTATCAATGACCCTAATTTTCTACAATTTCGACTGGGTGGGGTAGATAGAAGTATGTCCCTAAGCAATGTGACTGACGCATTAGGGATTTACACCGTTGAGGAGATGTTGGCTCCAGGTTTTAGGGAGTATATTTTTACAGGGGCTAGATATACAGGAAATTATGATTCTTCGAGAGTCTGGCAATCTTTCACTAATAGAAATACATATGAGTCAGGCCAAGAATCATACCTAAAGATCACTGATGTTCGCTTTAGAATAATTCATAAGTTTATAGCGAACACAATAAACCAAAGGTCATTTACTAATACAGATAAAATTAATTATATTGACCTTTGGTACTTAGATGCGATCAGAGATAGGGATACATTTGTTAGTATACCCTATGGAGTTGCTTACTTTTTGGCCCATGTTGGTAAGGGTGCTAGAGGAACAAGTGACATGTCAGGGGGTCACTACATCACGTGTCTAGGAAACTGGTTCGGACTCGACCCGAGTGAATCAGAACCTCCAATCCAACCGGTAGACCAGGCTGTTAAAACTTTAGGATTGGAGGTGTATAGGACGGCAAAGGCTATACACGTGAGGGGCGGGGTAATTAGTTTAAGACGACAGGAAGTTGTTGCTTCCGCTCTTATGGAGGAGGATGAGGTACCCGCGAGGGAAACTAGGAGGAGACGTAGACAGCCAGATCAGGCTAGTTCGTCTAGTGCAGGTATTTCTGATTTCGACATGCTACAAAATTCGTTTTATTCATTGAGTTTAGACGTAAGAAACTCATATGAAACATGGGGACAGAGATCAGAAAACCAATACACTAGTTTATCTCAACAGTTAGGGGATGTAAGGGCAACCCAATTAGATCAGGGTAATATTCTAGAAAACATCCGCTACGATCAGAGGGGCCAGGGAGCACCGTTAGAGTGGGCGCATCATCAGGCATATTTATACGCAGCTAACCCACAGGCTTACACACCCTCAGCCTTTCCATCATACCCCCAATGGCAAGCACACGGTGACCCTCTACCTTCACCTTATGACCCCAACGCTGCCCTAGCCGCAAGTCAGGAAGCCTATAGGCGTTTTTACGAGGAACAACGCCTAAATGAACAACGGCAGCAACAACAGCGGGAACAGGAAGATCAGGGAGGCCCTGCGTGGTCATTTTTCTAGTTTTCTTTTTAGCTTAGAAAAAAATTTTTTTTTTTTTTTTTTTTTTTTTTGTATAAAATGATTTTTATGGTTTGTTAATTTACTTTTATATTTTTTATATTTACAAAAACTTTTAGTGTGGGGTAAAACTTTTGTACTACTAAAGTACAACCCCATCTCGTTTGTGATTGACATATTTGTTGACAGGTACTTATGATGATGAGATTCGACATAGCGAAACACGAAAGAATTATTATGATAAAAAAAGATTGGATATGTTCATACAATAAGCATTTTACAATCTCTGATTGCTTACCAAAGGAAGTTCTAAACACTTTACACTTTTTGTCCTCTCAAATTTATACATTTAATCTGATTTTATGTAATGAGGGCATTACATAATCTTAAGTGTGGGGTGGGAGTATATAAATTATCGAGAACTTATAACTTGGTGGTTTTTACGAAAAATTTTGAAAATTTTTAAACAAATATATCTAGTCAATTTTTAAGGTAATATCGAGCAATTAAAGATTAGGTGTTAAAAATCGAAATTATTGTCTCCATACATTAAAAATACATAAGTTTATTTGATTAAAATATATAAAAGAAAGCCAAGTATAGCAGAATTTATAAACCCATATGTTTAGAACCATTTATCACATGTTTCTATGAAGTTTATTGCAGATATCATTGCTTTGGAATGTATAAACCTGAAAATCTCATTAAGGAAGTAAAGTCTTCTAAAATGACACACTTGCTAACCTATGTTAGAAGATGTAGTCCAGAACAGCTGTAGGTTGACGAAAAATCTTGAAAAGTCATCTCTATCATGTAGTGACCCGAACTTTTCCATGTTTATATATATTAATTGAGATTGATGTTTACATGATTAAATGTTTCCAACATGTTAAGCAATCAAACTTGTTAAGACTTGATTAATTGAAATAGGTTTCATATAGACAATTGACCACCCAAGTTGACCGGTGATTCACGAACGTTAAAACTTGTAAAAAACTATATGATGACATATATATGGTTATATATACAGTTAACATGATATTATGATAAGTAAACATATCATTAATTATATTAACAATGAACTACATATGTAAAAACAAGACTACTAACTTAATGATTTTGAAACGAGACATATATGTAACGTTTATCGTTGTAACGACATTTAATGTATATATATCATATTAAGAGATATTCGTACATCATAATATCATGATAATATAATAATTTAAAATCTCTTTTGATATTATAAACATTGGGTTAACAACATTTAACAAGATCGTTAACCTAAAGGTTTCAAAACAACACTTACATGTAACGACTAACGATGCCTTAACGACTCAGTTAAAATGTATATACATGTAGTGTTTTAATATGTATTTATACACTTTTGAAAGACTTCAATACACTTATCAAAATACTTCTACTTAACAAAAATGCTTACAATTACATTCTCGTTCAGTTTCATCAACAATTCTACTCGTATGCACCCGTATTCGTACTCGTACAATACACAGCTTTTAGATGTATGTACTATTGGTATATACACTCCAATGATCAGCTCTTAGCAGCCCATGTGAGTCACCTAACACATGTGGGAACCATCATTTGGCAACTAGCATGAAATATCTCATAAGATTACAAAAATATGAGTAATCATTCATGACTTATTTACATGAAAACAAAATTACATATCCTTTATATCTAATGCATACACCAACGACCAAAAACACCTACAAACACTTTCATTCTTCAATTTTCTTCATCTAATTGAACTCTCTCAAGTTCTATCTTCAAGTTCTAAGTGTTCTTCATAAATTCCAAAAGTTCTAGTTTCATAAAATCAAGAATACTTTCAAGTTTGCTAGCTCACTTCCAATCTTGTAAGGTGATCATCCAACCTCAAGAAATCTTTGTTTCTTACAGTAGGTTATCATTCTAATACAAGGTAATAATCATATTCAAACTTTGGTTCAATTTCTATAACTATAACAATCTTATTTCAAGTGATGATCTTACTTGAACTTGTTTTCGTGTCATGATTTTGCTTCAAGAACTTTGAGCCATCCAAGGATCCATTGAAGCTAGATCCATTTTTCTCTTTTCTAGTAGGTTCATCCAAGGAACTTAAGGTAGTAATGATGTTCATAACATCATTCGATTCATACATATAAAGCTATCTTATTCGAAGGTTTAAACTTGTAATCACTAGAACATAGTTTAGTTAATTCTAAACTTGTTCGCAAACAAAAGTTAATCCTTCTAACTTGACTTTTAAAATCAACTAAACACATGTTCTATATCTATATGATATGCTAACTTAATGATTTAAAACCTGGAAACACGAAAAACACCGTAAAACCGGATTTACGCCGTCGTAGTAACACCGCGGGCTGTTTTGGGTTAGTTAATTAAAAACTATGATAAACTTTGATTTAAAAGTTGTTATTCTGAGAAAATGATTTTTATTATGAACATGAAACTATATCCAAAAATTATGGTTAAACTCAAAGTGGAAGTATGTTTTCTAAAATGGTCATCTAGACGTCGTTCTTTCGACTGAAATGACTACCTTTACAAAAACGACTTGTAACTTATTTTTTCGACTAGAAACCTATACTTTTTTTGTTTATATTCATAAAATAGAGTTCAATATGAAACCATAGCAATTTGATTCACTCAAAACGGATTTAAAATGAAGAAGTTATGGGTAAAACAAGATTGGATAATTTTTCTCATTTTAAGCTACGTGAAAATTGGTAACAAATCTATTCCAACCATAACTTAATCAACTTGTATTATATATTATGTAATCTTGAGATACCATAGACACGTATACAATGTTTCGACCTATCATGTCGACACATCTATATATATTTCGGAACAACCATAGACACTCTATATGTGAATGTTGGAGTTAGCTATACAGGGTTGAGGTTGATTCCAAAATATATATAGTTTGAGTTGTGATCAATACTGAGATACGTATACACTGGGTCGTGGATTGATTCAAGATAATATTTATCGATTTATTTCTGTACATCTAACTGTGGACAACTAGTTGTAGGTTACTAACGAGGACAGCTGACTTAATAAACTTAAAACATCAAAATATATTAAAAGTGTTGTAAATATATTTTGAACATACTTTGATATATATGTATATATTGTTATAGGTTCGTGAATCAACCAGTGGCCAAGTCTTACTTCCCGACGAAGTAAAAATCTGTGAAAGTGAGTTATAGTCCCACTTTTAAAATCTAATATTTTTGGGATGAGAATACATGCAGGTTTTATAAATGATTTACAAAATAGACACAAGTACGTGAAACTACATTCTATGGTTGAATTATCGAAATCGAATATGCCCCTTTTTATTAAGTCTGGTAATCTAAGAATTAGGGAACAGACACCCTAATTGACGCGAATCCTAAAGATAGATCTATTGGGCCTAACAAACCCCATCCAAAGTACCGGATGCTTTAGTACTTCGAAATTTATATCATATCCGAAGGGTGTCCCGGAATGATGGGGATATTCTTATATATGCATCTTGTTATTGTCGGTTACCAGGTGTTCACCATATGAATGATTTTTATCTCTATGTATGGGATGTGTATTGAAATATGAAATCTTGTGGTCTATTGTTACGATTTGATATATATAGGTTAAACCTATAACTCACCAACATTTTTGTTGACGTTTTAAGCATGTTTATTCTCAGGTGATTATTAAGAGCTTCTGCTGTCGCATACTTAAATAAGGACAAGATTTGGAGTCCATGCTTGTATGATATTGTGTAAAAACTGCATTCAAGAAACTTATTTTGTTGTAACATATTTGTATTGTAAACCATTATGTAATGGTCGTGTGTAAACAGGATATTTTAGATTATCATTATTTGATAATCTACGTAAAGCTTTTTAAACCTTTATTGATGAAATAAAGGTTATGGTTTGTTTAAAAATGAATGCAGTCTTTGAAAAACGTCTCATATAGAGGTCAAAACCTCGCAACGAAATCAATTAATATGGAACGTTTTTAATCAATAAGAACGGGACATTTCAGTTGGTATCAGAGCGTTGGTCTTAGAGAACCAGAAAATTTGCATTAGTGTGTCTTATCGAGTTTGTTAGGATGCATTAGTAAGTCTGGACTTCGACCGTGTTTTCTTTAAAAATGATTGCTTAACATTTTTGTTGGAAACTATATATTTTTAACATATGAATATTATGTGATATATTAATCTCTTAACGTGTTTGATATTATGTGATAGATGTCTACCTCTAGAACAAGTCCCATTGACTCACCTAATAATAATGAAGAGTCAAATGTAAATTGGAATGATTTGTGGACTGATTCACAAGTTCCCGAAGAGGAACCGGAAGAAGAGTCGGAACCGGAAGAAGAATCGGAACCGGAAGAAGAATCGGAACCGGATGAAGAAATAGAACCGGTGGGGGAAATAATAAAACGGTTAAGTAAAAGAAAATCCTCAACCAACCGACCAAAGTTAATTATGGTCAATGGTGTTTCCGCCAAGGAAGCAAAATATTGGGAGGATTACCAATTCTCCGATGAATCGGATTTCGACGAGAATTCCGATGATGTTATAGAAATTACCCCAACTGAATTTAAAAAGGCAAAAGAAAATAATAAGGGAAAGGGCATAAAAATAGAGAAATCTAATTCCAACCCCGATGAACTTTATATGTATCGTCAACCCCCGAAGTCCTTAAGTTGTAACAATGACCCGGGAACCTCTAAACCACCAGGTTTTTCTAAACCAATGTGGACAACGACGGCTCGTATTAGGGGAACATCATATATCCCTAGAAACTTGGCAAAACGAACCAAAACCGAAGAAGAAGAAATGAGCGAGTCGGAATAAGATAGTTGTATTCGTGTGGTGTAATATATGGAATATAGTGTTCTTATGCTTTATGATATATGTAAAAATTGCTTGTATTAATAAGTATTTTTTTTATGAATCCAACTCTTGTCTATTTTACAGTTTAAAAACACAAAATGGATAGACAACCCAATATTTTAAGAGACCTACCCGGAGACATGATTGATGAAATCTTGTCTAGAGTCGGCCAGAATTCTTCGGCACAACTATTTAAGGCGAGATCAGTTTGTAAGACATTCGAAGAACGTTCCAAGAATGTCTTGGTTTATAAGAGACTTTCGTTTGAAAGATGGGGGATATCACATTGGGAAACCCATAAGTTACGATGTGTTTACTTTGACGCATATATTGCGGGGAACCCAAATGCTATTTTACGCAACGGGTTAAGAAATTATTTTGACTCAATATATCCGAATATTGGACTTCGTGATTTAGAAAAAGCGGCTAACATGCAACATAAAGAAGCATGTTATGCTTACGGATTAGTAATGTTCGCTTCTCACCAAAGTGAGAACAAGAACATCGGGCTACAACTATTAAACAAAACGTTTCCACAAGTGACGGAGTCGGTAATTGGGGTAAGAAATGAGGTTTTTAGATTATTACGGGACTGTTGGACATTACGTAACCCTCGTCCCTTTGATGACGTTACAACACGCTGTCTTATCAATGGCCATAACGGTTATGTTGCACAAGACCAAGGATGGGAAGTAGTCCTAGTAAAACCAGAATGCATGACTTGTTTCTGGACGTATGAATTACGTGTCTTTATTGCCTTTGCCGAACGACTTGTGTACTAGCTAGAATTGTCTTCACAACTATCTTGTATCAAAGTTATTGTGTGCTATATTTCATGCTTTATGTAAAATAAGCGGTATTGTAAGTTTGTAAAATATTGTATAAAAGTTTGAACGCGAAATATTATTACAATCAGTTTTTCATATAGAATTGTAGTAGTTGAATTGTATATTAGCTACTAAGTATGAACTTAACGGGTAGGTACTACCCGAATTTAAACTTATAAAACGCTAATATGAAGAAAAAGCTTTTATAAATGAGTTCATATTATGCTACGAAATACTATTAACTACTCTTAATATTCTGTATGATTAACTTGTTCCATTTAACTATTTTGAAGGAAATGGCACCGACTACTCGACACACCGTGAATATGAATGAAGAGGAATTCCGTACTTTTCTAGCTTCAAACATAGCCGCAGTACAGGCTGCGCTACATACCAACAATAACCTTGGATCTAGCAGTACAGGAAATCGTGTAGGATGCACCTACAAAGAATTCACTGCCTGCAAACCTTTGGAATTTGATGGAACCGAAGGACCGATCGGATTGAAACGGTGGACCGAGAAGGTTGAATCGGTGTTTGCCATAAGTAAGTGTACTGAAGAGGACAAAGTGAAGTACGCTACGCATACCTTCACAGGTTCTGCGTTAACATGGTGGAATACCTATCTAGAGCAAGTGGGACAAGATGATGCGTACGCACTACCGTGGTCAGCATTCAAGCACTTGATGAACGAGAAGTACCGTCCCAGAACCGAGGTCAATAAGCTCAAGACAGAACTTAGAGGGTTACGAACCCAAGGATTTGATATTACCACGTACGAAAGACGATTCACAGAATTGTGCCTATTGTGTCCGGGAGCATTCGAAGATGAGGAAGAGAAGATCGACGCGTTTGTGAAAGGATTACCGGAAAGAATCCAAGAAGATATAAGTTCACACGAGCCCGCCTCCATACAACAGGCATGTAGAATGGCTCACAAACTAGTGAACCAGATTGAAGAAAGAATTAAAGAACAGACTGCTGAAGAGGCCAATGTGAAGCAAGTCAAAAGAAAGTGGGAGGAAAACGGTGATAAGAATCACCAATACAACAACAACAGCAATTACAACAATAATCGCAACAATTATCCTAACAATCGCAACATCAATCGCAACTACAACAAACGGCCCAACAACAACAACAACAACAACAGCAACTACAACAATCATCCCAACAACAATAATAACCGCAACAACAACAACAATCAGAAGCAACTATGCCAAAGGTGTGAAAAGAATCACTCGGGGTTCTGCACCAAATTTTGCAACAAGTGTAAAAGAAATGGTCATAGCGCGGCGAAGTGTGAGGTCTACGGACCAGGGGTTAATAGAACGAAAGGAACAAATGGTGTCGGAACGAGTAATGGCGGAGCAAGTAGTGTCGGAGCAAGTTATGCCAATGTAGTTTGTTATAAATGTGGAAAACCAGGCCACATTATTAGAAATTGCCCGAACCAGGAGAACACGAATGGACAAGGCCGTGGAAGAGTTTTCAATATTAATGTGGTAGAGGCACAGGAAGACCCGGAGCTTGTTACGGGTACGTTTCTTATTGACAATAAATCTGCTTACGTTTTATTTGATTCGGGTGCGGATAGAAGCTATATGAGTAGAGATTTTTGTGCTAAATTAAGTTGTCCATTGATGCCTTTGGATAGTAAATTTTTACTCGAATTAGCAAATGGTAAATTAATTTCAGCAGATAATATATGTCGGAATCGAGAAATTAAACTGGTTAGCGAAACATTTAAGATTGATTTGATACCAGTAGAGTTAGGGAGTTTTGATGTGATAATCGGTATGGACTGGTTGAAAGAAGTGAAAGCGGAGATCGTTTGTTACAAAAATGCAATTCGCATTATACGAGAAAAAGGAAAACCCTTAATGGTGTACGGAGAAAAGGGCAACACGAAGCTACATCTTATTAGTAATTTGAAGGCACAAAAACTAATAAGAAAAGGTTGCTATGCTGTTCTAGCACACGTCGAGAAAGTACAAACTGAAGAAAAGAGCATCAATGATGTTCCCATTGCAAAAGAATTTCCCGATGTATTTCCGAAAGAATTACCGGGATTACCCCCACATCGATCCGTTGAATTTCAAATAGATCTTGTACCAGGAGCTGCACCAATAGCTCGTGCTCCTTACAGACTCGCACCCAGCGAGATGAAAGAACTGCAAAGCCAATTACAAGAACTTTTAGAGCGTGGTTTCATTCGACCAAGCACATCACCGTGGGGAGCTCCTGTTTTGTTTGTCAAGAAGAAAGATGGTACATTCAGGTTGTGTATCGACTACCGAGAGTTGAACAAACTTACCATCAAGAACCGCTACCCACTACCGAGAATCGACGACTTATTTGATCAACTACAAGGCTCGTCTGTTTATTCAAAGATTGACTTACGTTCCGGGTATCATCAAATGCGGGTGAAAGAAGATGATATTCCAAAGACTGCTTTCAGAACACGTTACGGTCATTACGAGTTTATGGTCATGCCGTTTGGTTTAACTAATGCACCAGCTGTGTTCATGGACCTTATGAACCGAGTGTGTGGACCATACCTTGACAAGTTTGTCATTGTTTTCATTGATGACATACTTATTTACTCAAAGAATGACCAAGAACACGGTGAACATTTGAGAAAGGTGTTAGAAGTATTGAGGAAGGAAGAATTGTACGCTAAGTTTTCAAAGTGTGCATTTTGGTTGGAAGAAGTTCAATTCCTCGGTCACATAGTGAACAAAGAAGGTATTAAGGTGGATCCGGCAAAGATAGAAACTGTTGAAAAGTGGGAAACCCCGAAAACTCCGAAACACATACGCCAGTTTTTAGGACTAGCTGGTTACTACAGAAGGTTCATCCAAGACTTTTCCAGAATAGCAAAACCCTTGACTGCATTAACGCATAAAGGGAAGAAATTTGAATGGAATGATGAACAAGAGAAAGCGTTTCAGTTATTGAAGAAAAAGCTAACTACGGCACCTATATTGTCATTGCCTGAAGGGAATGATGATTTTGTGATTTATTGTGACGCATCAAAGCAAGGTCTCGGTTGTGTATTAATGCAACGAACGAAGGTGATTGCTTATGCGTCTAGACAATTGAAGATTCACGAACAAAATTATACGACGCATGATTTGGAATTAGGCGCGGTTGTTTTTGCATTAAAGACTTGGAGGCACTACTTATATGGGGTCAAAAGTATTATATATACCGACCACAAAAGTCTTCAACACATATTTAATCAGAAACAACTGAATATGAGGCAGCGTAGGTGGATTGAATTATTGAATGATTACTATTTTGAGATTCGTTACCACCCGGGGAAGGCAAATGTGGTAGCCGATGCCTTGAGCAGGAAGGATAGAGAACCCATTCGAGTAAAATCTATGAATATAATGATTCATAATAACATTACTACTCAAATAAAGGAGGCGCAACAAGGAGTTTTAAAAGAGGGAAATTTAAAGGATGAAATACCCAAAGGATCGGAGAAGCATCTTAATATTCGGGAAGACGGAACCCGGTATAGGGCTGAAAGGATTTGGGTACCAAAATTTGGAGATATGAGAGAAATGGTACTTAGAGAAGCTCATAAAACCAGATACTCAATACATCCTGGAACGGGGAAGATGTACAAGGATCTCAAGAAATATTTTTGGTGGCCGGGTATGAAAGCCGATGTTGCTAAATACGTAGGAGAATGTTTGACGTGTTCTAAGGTCAAAGCTGAGCATCAGAAACCATCAGGTCTACTTCAACAACCCGAAATCCCGGAATGGAAATGGGAAAACATTACCATGGATTTCATCACTAAATTGCCAAGGACTGCAAGTGGTTTTGATACTATTTGGGTAATAGTTGATCGTCTCACCAAATCAGCACACTTCCTACCAATAAGAGAAGATGACAAGATGGAGAAGTTAGCACGACTGTATTTGAAGGAAGTCGTCTCCAGACATGGAATACCAATCTCTATTATCTCTGATAGGGATGGCAGATTTATTTCAAGATTCTGGCAGACATTACAGCAAGCATTAGGAACTCGTCTAGACATGAGTACTGCCTATCATCCACAAACAGATGGGCAGAGCGAAAGGACGATACAAACGCTTGAAGACATGCTACGAGCATGTGTTATTGATTTCGGAAACAGTTGGGATCGACATCTACCGTTAGCAGAATTTTCCTACAACAACAGCTACCATTCAAGCATTGAGATGGCGCCGTTTGAAGCACTTTATGGTAGAAAGTGCAGGTCTCCGATTTGTTGGAGTGAGGTGGGGGATAGACAGATTACGGGTCCGGAGATTATACAAGAAACTACCGAGAAGATCATCCAAATTCAACAACGGTTGAAAACCGCCCAAAGTCGACAAAAGAGCTACGCTGACATTAAAAGAAAAGATATAGAATTTGAAATTGGAGAGATGGTCATGCTTAAAGTTTCACCTTGGAAAGGCGTTGTTCGATTTGGTAAACGAGGGAAATTAAATCCAAGGTATATTGGACCATTCAAGATTATTGATCGTGTCGGACCAGTAGCTTACCGACTTGAGTTACCTCAACAACTCGCGGCTGTACATAACACTTTCCACGTCTCGAATTTGAAGAAATGTTTTGCTAAAGAAGATCTCACTATTCCGTTAGATGAAATCCAAATCAACGAAAAACTCCAATTCATCGAAGAACCCTTCGAAATAATGGATCGTGAGGTTAAAAGACTTAAGCAAAACAAGATACCAATTGTTAAGGTTCGATGGAATGCTCGTAGAGGACCCGAGTTCACCTGGGAGCGTGAAGATCAGATGAAGAAGAAATACCCGCATCTATTTCCAGAAGATTCGTCAACACCTTCAACAGCTTAAAATTTCGGGACGAAATTTATTTAACGGGTAGGTACTGTAGTGACCCGAACTTTTCCATGTTTATATATATTAATTGAGATTGATGTTTACATGATTAAATGTTTCCAACATGTTAAGCAATCAAACTTGTTAAGACTTGATTAATTGAAATAGGTTTCATATAGACAATTGACCAACCAAGTTGACCGGTGATTCACGAACGTTAAAACTTGTAAAAAACTATATGATGACATATATATGGTTATATATATAGTTAACATGATATTATGATAAGTAAACATATCATTAATTATATTAACAATGAACTACATATGTAAAAACAAGACTACTAACTTAATGATTTTGAAACGAGACATATATGTAACGTTTATCGTTGTAACGACATTTAATGTATATATATCATATTAAGAGATATTCGTACATCATAATATCATGATAATATAATAATTTAAAATCTCTTTTGATATTATAAACATTGGGTTAACAACATTTAACAAGATCGTTAACCTAAAGGTTTCAAAACAACACTTACATGTAATGACTAACGATGACTTAACGACTCAGTTAAAATGTATATACATGTAGTGTTTTAATATGTATTTATACACTTTTGAAAGACTTCAATACACTTATCAAAATACTTCTACTTAACAAAAATGCTTACAATTACATTCTCGTTCAGTTTCATCAACAATTCTACTCGTATGCACCCGTATTCGTACTCGTACAATACACAGCTTTTAGATGTATGTACTATTGGTATATACACTCCAATTATCAGCTCTTAGCAGCCCATGTGAGTCACCTAACACATGTGGGAACCATCATTTGGCAACTAGCATGAAATATCTCATAAGATTACAAAAATATGAGTAATCATTCATGACTTATTTACATGAAAACAAAATTACATATCCTTTATATCTAATCCATACACCAACGACCAAAAACACCTACAAACACTTTCATTCTTCAATTTTCTTCATCTAATTGAACTCTCTCAAGTTCTATCTTCAAGTTCTAAGTGTTCTTCATAAATTCCAAAAGTTCTAGTTTCATAAAATCAAGAATACTTTCAAGTTTGCTAGCTCACTTCCAATCTTGTAAGGTGATCATCCAACCTCAAGAAATCTTTGTTTCTTACAGTAGGTTATCATTCTAATACAAGGTAATAATCATATTCAAACTTTGGTTCAATTTCTATAACTATAACAATCTTATTTCAAGTGATGATCTTACTTGAACTTGTTTTCGTGTCATGATTTTGCTTCAAGAACTTTGAGCCATCCAAGGATCCATTGAAGCTAGATCCATTTTTCTCTTTTCCAGTAGGTTCATCCAAGGAACTTAAGATAGTAATGATGTTCATAACATCATTCGATTCATACATATAAAGCTATCTTATTCGAAGGTTTAAACTTGTAATCACTAGAACATAGTTTAGTTAATTCTAAACTTGTTCGCAAACAAAAGTTAATCCTTCTAACTTGACTTTTAAAATCAACTAAACACATGTTCTATATCTATATGATATGCTAACTTAATGATTTAAAACCTGGAAACACGAAAAATACCGTAAAACCGGATTTACGCCGTCGTAGTAACACCGCGGGCTGTTTTGGGTTAGTTAATTAAAAACTATGATAAACTTTGATTTAAAAGTTGTTATTCTGAGAAAATGATTTTTATTATGAACATGAAACTATATCCAAAAATTATGGTTAAACTCAAAGTGGAAGTATGTTTTCTAAAATGGTCATCTAGACGTCGTTCTTTCGACTGAAATGACTACCTTTACAAAAACGACTTGTAACTTATTTTTTCGACTAGAAACCTATACTTTTTTTGTTTAGATTCATAAAATAGAGTTCAATATGAAACCATAGCAATTTGATTCACTCAAAACGGATTTAAAATGAAGAAGTTATGGGTAAAACAAGATTGGATAATTTTTCTCATTTTAAGCTACGTGAAAATTGGTAACAAATCTATTCCAACCATAACTTAATCAACTTGTATTATATATTATGTAATCTTGATATACCATAGACACGTATACAATGTTTCGACCTATCATGTCGACACATCTATATATATTTCGGAACAACCATAGACACTCTATATGTGAATGTTGGAGTTAGCTATACAGGGTTGAGGTTGATTCCAAAATATATATAGTTTGAGTTGTGATCAATACTGAGATACGTATACACTGGGTCGTGGATTGATTCAAGATAATATTTATCGATTTATTTCTGTACATCTAACTGTGGACAACTAGTTGTAGGTTACTAACGAGGACAGCTGACTTAATAAACTTAAAACATCAAAATATATTAAAAGTGTTGTAAATATATTTTGAACATACTTTGATATATATGTATATATTGTTATAGGTTCGTGAATCAACCAGTGGTCAAGTCTTACTTCCCGACGAAGTAAAAATCTGTGAAAGTGAGTTATAGTCCCACTTTTAAAATCTAATATTTTTGGGATGAGAATACATGCAGGTTTTATAAATGATTTACAAAATAGACACAAGTACGTGAAACTACATTCTATGGTTGAATTATCGAAATCGAATATGCCCCTTTTTATTAAGTCTGGTAATCTAAGAATTAGGGAACAGACACCCTAATTGACGCGAATCCTAAAGATAGATCTATTGGGCCTAACAAACCCTATCCAAAGTACCGGATGCTTTAGTACTTCGAAATTTATATCATATCCGAAGGGTGTCCCGGAATGATGGGGATATTCTTATATATGCATCTTGTTATTGTCGGTTACCAGGTGTTCACCATATGAATGATTTTTATCTCTATGTATGGGATGTGTATTGAAATATGAAATCTTGTGGTCTATTGTTACGATTTGATATATATAGGTTAAACCTATAACTCACCAACATTTTTGTTGACGTTTTAAGCATGTTTATTCTCAGGTGATTATTAAGAGCTTCCGCTGTCGCATACTTAAATAAGGACAAGATTTGGAGTCCATGCTTGTATGATATTGTGTAAAAACTGCATTCAAGAAACTTATTTTGTTGTAACATATTTGTATTGTAAACCATTA
This sequence comes from Rutidosis leptorrhynchoides, assembly GCF_046630445.1. NCBI lineage: Eukaryota > Viridiplantae > Streptophyta > Magnoliopsida > Asterales > Asteraceae > Rutidosis > Rutidosis leptorrhynchoides. Next base: position 585,204,767 of record NC_092335.1, on the reverse strand, counting down.
TGTAATGGTCGTGTGTAAACAGGATATTTTAGATTATCATTATTTGATAATCTACGTAAAGCTTTTTAAACCTTTATTGATGAAATAAAGGTTATGGTTTGTTTAAAAATGAATGCAGTCTTTGAAAAACGTCTCATATAGAGGTCAAAACCTCGCAACGAAATCAATTAATATGGAACGTTTTTAATCAATAAGAACGGGACATTTCATATCATCGGCTGAAAATCCACCTCACCTCAGCATCAAACAGGGTTTTTGGTGGTCAGACTTATCCTAACCATGAGATGGATCTGTCTCGTACAATGGGAGGGTACATTGCAAATTAGATTTTAAGACTAATGAATCTAATCCCTAGATGGATGATCTCCGTAAAGATCAACCGCATCTATGTTTGACCGCGGTCAACATACATATGCCATAACAAATTGAGGTGTGCAAACTCATGGTTCACCGATGATATTTGGACACGATATAATTTTACTCTAAAACTTATGCTATTTTATGAATTATATTGTGTAAAACCATTTTTAGGACATTCGGTTTCAAGTTCCATGATACTTCAATTATGGAGGCGGATAGCTTGCTAATCGCCGACTGAAACTTCGGTTTTCAGTTACCCTCGACCGGAGTTTGAGGTTAAAACTGGAAAATGTGTCTAGTATAAAAACTAGCATGCCATTTTATAAAATCTTAAAACGTTTTCATAAGGTCCAATTTTCCCTAAGGATCCAAATTTTTAAAACCTTAATCACGAGATTTCTACTTTGTTTCTGTTGTCAGAATTTCATTTAGTGTGGTGTGCGTGTGATCCAATAAATATTGTGTAGTGTTTCCAACTTGTTCCATATAGCGTGTGTTTCATTTCGTGTAGCGTGTGTTGTGTGATTTAATGTTCGATATGGAAAAATATGTAATGTTCCGATTCTATTTAGAAGATGTAATTGCTTGAGGATAAGCAACGTTCAAGTGTGGAGTATTTTGATATTGCTTTAAACATACATATATTTTGATGCAATATCATTTATATTTCATCAGCATTTACCGAAACGAAGACATTCAAATGCATAATTCACGAGAAAAATGACAAAAGTAAACGCGAGCTTGAAGTTTGATAAAACAACGATAAAACGACGGATTTAAACCAAATATATATTAAGATAATGTTTACCCGAATGCAAGTTCAAGATGATCGAAGAGAAGAGTTCAAATGAAAAGTTCCAAGTCGATATACGTAAACACGGGATCAACAGAGAACAAACGAAAAAATAAAAATAGTAAAACTGTCGACTACTCTTACGCGAAACGTGTGAAGGTTTACGCGAAACGCGTAGTATTTAAGTCTTACGCATATCGTGTGAGTGTCTACGTGAAACGCGTAATCTCCTGTCCAGATCCAGATTCCAAATGCAAATGGGACGGCTGCTTTTGTGTTTAATATAACTTACTTTTCAGCTTTATAGAAGAAAAGGAATTAACAGCTCAAAATTTACCTACTACTTGAATCTCAGACTCTTATAATACGGAGTACTACTTACACATTACAGACAGACACAAGACAGTAGAGAATTCATACAACTCAAAAATTCCACACAACCTTTTATTCTGTTTATTTTTCCTTCAATTACTCTGTATTAATTTTAATTTCCAAAATTCAATAATTAGGATAGTTTCAGTTTTAAGGGTGTATTATTCGTGATTAAGGGTATTATTGTACGCGCTAAAGGGGTATTGTTATTTTAATTTTCTACCGTTTAAAGTAAATGAGAGTGAAGACTTTCGTAAGTATATCTTATTAAAATTATCGTTATCAATTTTTATCGTTATTATTATGTTTGTAGATTTATATTTTCATGTTTACCCTAGTATAATGAGTAGCTAATTTCCCTAGTGTTTGCTTAGATGTAGAGCCCCTAGTGAAATGGATTGTTATAATTTGTAAAAATTAAAATGTAACTCTAGTATTTTTAACATTGAGCCTAATTAAAAGAACCATTATTATGTATTTGGATATTTAACCCCTGTCACTTAATTTGTTAGATTAAAATAACGAAAGTTATTTTTATTTTTATAAATTAAGCTTCAACATTAAAAGTGATCTAGACGAACTTATAACTAATTTACTAACACTAAATTAAAAGTAAAGTTCGGTGGTTTGGGTAATATCACTAGTCATATAATAGTGAAATTGTAAAAAGGGAAACCGTTATGATTTGGGTTTTGGCGAAGGTCAAAACTGGGTTGGGTCTCAATTTAAATACTTAAGGATTAGTAACTATCTAAATATAATCCAATGAAAATTAGATTTAATTTAGTTAGCCAAAACTTTATATTTATTCGAAAGGAAAATATAAGTTTTATACTAAACATTTTAATACGAGCTTAAACTTAAAACAATCCATGAATCTAGAGGTGACACATTTAAGTAAACACTCCCATTTATATATTGCTAATTATTATTATTATTATTTACGTATATTTATTCAGTAAAACAAAAAAATTATACAACATTATAATTCAGTTTAAACATTACTGTTTTGTCACATCGATTATATCATACGCGGATCGTGTATACATAACACGATACGCGTACGTTGTAACACACACGCGGAACGCGTATATCATTACGCGAAACGCGTAAGTATTAATACGTGTACTGTAGCAATTAAGTTAAAATCTAGGGTTTTAAACCATCCGGGCATAGCCTGGGTGACCAGGGTGCCCCGCAAATGCTCAGTTGACCTAGTCAATTGGCAATTCACTCCTAAATGGCGAAAGTTCAAATCTCGGTTCGGCCACCAGTTGTATTAGGCGCTGAGACAGGGGTTGGTTCCGACCACACTTGCCCGGGGCTGTGCTGACCCGCGTACAGTTGGCATCCAAAGGGTGCATGGGGTTAAAGGTTCCCCACCATGATAACCTTTTTTCACTCCTAAAATCTAGGGTTTTAAATATTTTATTATTATATTTAAGTTATTAATTTATAACTAGTATTTAAGATAATAATTTATAATTAGTAATTAGTTTATAATTAGTTAATTATTATAATTCCTATTAATTTATATTAATTTAATTAAAATATGTTATTTAGTTAATTTAAATAAATTTATATTATAATTGCTCAAAACAAAATTCTAATTAATTAGTTTTATTAAAAGTTATTATTTTATTAATTATCATTTAGTAATAAACTTATTAGTATACTTTCAATTAATTCACTTTTAAGTTAATAATTATAAATAATGTATTCGTATAAATTAATAAGTAGTTCAATTAAATTAGGATTAAGTTATATTTTATTATTATTATGTAGTATTATAAATTCCTAATCCAAAACCCCCTTTAAAAAAGTTTAACCTCAAAGACTATTAAAAAAATTAATTTGAACACTGTCTCCCTGTGGAACGAACCTGGATTTACCAACAAACTAAACTACACGGATAGGACTAGTTGCCTATATATGTTTGAAACCAACCTAAATTCATTAAAATACTATATATACAATAAATCAATTCGTGTAACAAAACAACTCAAACCCGTTCATAAATAAAGGTACTGTTTCAATGCATCAATTATTATAATATTTTATCTATTATTATATTTCTGTTATCAATCAACTATCCGTAATAAGTTGATTATGATTGATGAAATAATTTAAACCACTCCACTTGCCTTCTTTCCTTTATCACCCCATCTTTATCCAACACCCATTTGCACACAAACAATGTTACTTACTCCCTACTCTTATTTCTTGTTCAATCAAACAACCACGATCTTCTTTATTTGGAAACCCATCAACCACCTTCATCATCCTTACCACAACCATCACCTCATTTTATTTGATCACAACCGCCACCTTTGTTTTGGCACTTGTACCTTTCTCACCATCTCTTTGTTTGTCTCAACGAAGGTGACTGAGATTTCAAACGGGAATAACAACAATCACCATCAAAGTACAACCTTTAAAGCACATCTAAAAACCCTAATACTTGTATCCTCAACACTCATCATCTCAACACTTGTACATCCTTATCTTTCTATAAACAAATTTCCATTCATAAATGGTACTCGTGATAAATGTGATGTGTTCTCGGATGATTGGATTCCTAATTCAAAAACTCCATATTATGATAATATGACATGTTGAACTAGTCATGAAATGTCTAAACTATCAAATATGGATGACCTAATTCAGATTCCATGAAGTGGAGATGAAAACCCGACGAGTGTAATAACCCAAACGTCCAGTGGATTGTTGTTGCTCGAGTTTGTTGTGTGATTAACGAGTACATCAAACACTCTTCAATCTATCTACCACTACTATTTTGCTGCTACTTCAAACCACCACTTCACCTCCATGAGACCACTTCCATTACCACTCTTTGTTAATCGGATCACCAAAACAACCATTTGCAACTAAATCGCCAATTACACCATCACCTTGGGAATTATAATTTCTGTTAATTTTTAAGATCGTGGAACAAACCACCTGCAACAACTGCTCATGTTGTTCTAATTCCTATTCGCTGTTATTATGGCCAAGAACCCACAAATAATTCAATTACCAAAACACTTTCATCATCTTGATCCTTTTATTTTTATGTTTCTTCACTTCAACTTCAAATATTCCGGCAGCTTACTTATCTATTTCTGTGACAATGACGAGCACGAATTTATTATGATGGTGATGAAACATGATGGCTATAAAGTTAGAAGATGCTAAATAAATAATGGTACTGCGTGATATTGATTGCTCCTTTTGCTTAGTATTTTATTAACACTTGATGAGAGTGGTTGATCCTTTTCAAGTGGGTAGGGTCAAGGTATAACCCATTTTTTCCTTGCAAAATGTCTGATATTTTGTTTCTCTTTACCAACGAATTACAACTTGGATGGTAAATGGATTTAAGTGTCCTACACAAGTTACTTTGTAACTTAATTAAGTTATATTTCCATCTCATATATATACCGAATTGGATATTTTTTTAAGCCTTTGATTCAGGACACGTTTTACGTAATATAGGAAGAATTTGAGAGCTTGTAAATCTATCTAAAATATCCATGGTAAAAACGGGGACGTCGGGATGAAACAAGGAAAATTCTGTGACGATGATTATGTTAAATGGATGTTGTATGATGGTGGTAATAGGCGGTATGTATGAAAAATGTTAATCATGATAATAATCTCGGTCATGATGAAGATGATTACCGTTTGTGATTTTTGCTCTCTTTCCCGTCGTTTATTTCTGCTTCCTATTTTCTGATTCGAATAATCCATCAAACCAAATGTTGCTACTTTTCGTTTGATTACATGGTTCAACGCAAACACCCAACCCTAATTGATCAGGTCGTTGTATGATTCGTTGGGGTTTAAAGAATTGTTGTTGGGCTCTCCTTTTAAAGATTAATGGACTTGTAACTTGGGCTTCTTTTAAATATTAACGGGTTAAATAAAACTGGATCCTAACTATAACAGAAAAATAGTAGATGGTTCAATGGTCATGGGAGGTGTTGAGTTGGCGTAAGGTCGCGGGTTCGATCCCTGGTCGTGGCAGTTTATTTTTATTAAGCCTTTCCATTCAAGGTAGTTATTTTATTTATTTATTTATTATTATTATTATTATTATTATTATTATTATTATTATTATTATTATTATTATTATTATTATTATTATTAATATTATCATTATTATTAATATTATTACTACTAATAGAATAATTATTGTTATTATCAAAATTATTATTATTAAATCTAATTATTAGTATTATTATCATTATTTTAGTAATATTATAATTATTAATTTAACAAAAGATATTTATATAAAAATATATTTAATACAACATCTATATTGATAATTTTATAATAAATGTTAAGTATTTATTTAAAATACATTAAATAAATATAGTTACTTAATTAAAAGAAACATATAAATTATTAGTATAATAATTATGTCACTAATAAAATATGAAAATTTGTTCGATTACATTTATATGTTTTAATATATATAAATGATATAGGTTCGTGAATCTGAGACCAACCCTACACTTGTTCAATGACGTCATATGTATTTTTACTACAAAATACAGTATGGTGAGTTCATTTGCTCCCTTTTACTCTTTACATTTTTGGGACTGAGAATACATGCGCTGTTTTTACAACTGCTTTATTAAATGCTTTTGAAATATATTTTTGAACTGCGAATACATGAAAAGCTTTTATAAATGGTTGACGAGATAGACACAAGCAAAACATTCCTCGAATGAATTATGTGGACGTGATAATTTCCACCATTGAATTATGTGGACGTGATAATTGCCACAATTGATATGAATATTTTTCCCCTGATTATTATTGCTTGGTAACCTAAGAATTAGGGAACATCACTAATTTTGAGAATTAGTGCACGCCTAATTGACGCGAATTCTAAAGGTAGCTACCGGGTTTAACACCCCCACCCAGAATGTTCACTAGACGGAAGGGCTAGTGGGCGTGGTGTTTAGTACTTCGAAGTTTATATGATTATTATACAGAAGAGATGTTCTGTTTTGGGGATTTTATTATGCGCATTATATGTTAAGGTCGGTTACCAAGCCAAGCTATGAAAGAAATGAAAAGTGAATGTTATGTATCGAGAGAATGATTTTATACACAGGTTATGTGTATGTTATTTTTTGTGCACGAGATATGTGTACGGTTACTAAGATTTATGAACGATGATTTCGTACACGAGAAAGGTGTATTGTATTTAAAAGATATCGCATGTACATTACATGTGGGTATAGGATTCGGGCCCATTTGTACCATGCAGCATTTAAATCTTGTGGTCTATCAAAAGTACTGAATTTTATTATTTACGATAAACCGATGAACTCACCAAGCTTTTGGTTGACACTTTAAAGTATGTTTATTCTCAGGTAGGAAAGAAATCTCCCGCTGTGCATTTTGCTCATTGTAAAGACATTATTTGGAGTCGATCATCGCAATGGAACCAGATGTTGGTGACTTCGTCCAGATAGATTAGGACGGGGTACGACATGTGGTATCAGAGTGGTGGTCTTAGCGAACCAGGTCTTGCATTAGTGTGTCTAACTGATAGTTGTTTAGATGCATTAGTGAGTTTGGACTTCGACCGTATCTGCATGTCAAAAGTTTTGCTTATCATTTAGTGTCGGAAAAAAAAATTATTTGCTTATCATCCTTAAGGTCTAGACACGTCTTACTGCCTCTATTGCATAGAAAGTGTATAGATAAATTCATATCTTAGTGTATCTGTTATTGTTACCTTTGCCTGACAGCTTCCATAGATTCCTTCGTAACTTATGGGATTTTCGTATTATATATGCATATGTAAATTATATATTGCAGGGTACTAATCTACATCCTATAATCTATTTCTTATCGAAAATCCTTCATCTAATTGTACGAGATGAATCCCTTAACTAGTTCGAGTCCCTTAGATTTCGATAGCTATTCCGATAGTTATTCCGACAACTATTCCGACATGGATATTCACCTACGCTCCGGAAGTAGCGTCACCAGAATGAATCAACCAATCAGCCATCCCCAATTCATCTGATGGGTTCGTAGTCAACATAACCGATGGAGACGGGAAGAAGACGATCCTTTCCACCAACCAAATTGCCCTCTTGACGAAGAACCCGAAGCACTTACCGGTGAACCTGTCCGAAACACCATTTTCTCTCTCATTTCCAAAGTATCTCATCATGATTATATACTACATAAAATTCTAAACCTTATTCATCCGCTCGTTCTGACCAACAATCATCCTGGAGTAATGGAAGAAGTCAACGAACTTCGCGCCCGAGTTGTAGCCTTGGAAAATATAGTACAAAATGTACCAGCTTCAGCAACATCACCGGCACCAACAGTACCACCAACATCAACACTAGTACCACCAACAACTCAAGTTTCAACAAAACACGCCTCAACATCTCATTCTGTACCTCGAGAATAATCATCGTTTTACATGACGTTCTACATCATTTATCTTCGTTCGACATGATGGTTATGTAACCTCTAATGTTTTATAGATTATGTACTCTAGTTCTAAAAGTAAACCAAATGAGTTTAATATCATATTAACTCATTAAATCCATGATTACATATGAAGAAAATATATACGTATATATGTTTTCATAAAGATTGTAATTAAAAATTCTTTTGTACAAACTGTTAATGGTGAAAATATTTTAACGGGTAGGTAATACCCGAGGAATATTTAGATTTCACCTTAATAAGTTACACTGTACATTCGTCGAAGCTGATTCAACAGTCATTTACTATCCTACTTACAACCACCGATATACGTATCTGTTCACCGCAGAATAACCATTTTCATTCAATTTCATATTTGGATTTTGACCTATCAGAATCCAACAAGTGGCATAATGAAGAAAACACATGACAAAATAAAATTTGTTAGAAACAGACAAATTAACTATGAGAAATTTTGTTAAGAATCCACGCTAACTGTTCCTAGCTAACTGATTACATTTTATTTATCGCAATTTAATTATCGCAGTTTATATTCTAGCAATTTTATTTATTGTCATTTAATTTTTGTTATTTATTTTACGCACTTTAAATATCGGGACACGTATACAAGGTTTTGACATATCATATCGACACATCTTTATATATTATTTGGAATCACCATAGACACTCTATATGCAGTAATGATCGAGTTCTCTATACAGGGTTGAGGTTGATTCTACAATAATATATACACATTGAGTTGTGATCAAGTCTGAGACATGTACACGGGTCACGATACGTATTAATTAATTCGAACATTATAAATTAAACTATATATGAATTATTGGACTGTTAACTATGGACTATCGACTGAGGACTAAAAACATTGGACAATTAAAATGAATTAAAATATTGATTATAACATATGAAACTAAACATTTCTTCAAGTTTGCCACTTGATTTCGTCTTAAACCTCATTGGTATTTTGACGGTTACAATCTGTGTTCAAATCTTTCATAATTCTTGAAAACACCTCAATCGAGAGGATGAACCAACCGCACTTCATCTACGGAAGGAAAGATTTATACATATAGTTATGCACCTGAAAAACTCTCGGAACTTGAGTAAACGTTTAACACGTATCTGTGCTAACACCTTTGGCGTTGTTATTACCAAAAATAACTTTGCAATTCCTTTTCAAAATTAGCCAATTTTGTCACAGCTCCAGAAAATCCACATCGACCTTTCGTTCGAATAAACTCTATTATAACCTTGATATATAAGTTTGCCTTTCGTCAACGTTACCAGAGAACCGCTTATATTCCACCACATTAACAGTAAACTTACCAACAACTTCGTTGATCTTTGACCTTCAGAAAAATCAGTGAAACCCTACCATGTACTCATCTACATCATGTAACAATAATTGCCATATCAACTACCGGGAATCATCAATCATCAATCTCGAATCTCGCAGCGTTTTCACTTCAATAGTTATATATATACATATAACGTATAACTTCTGGAAATTTGATCTTCAATTCTGAAATTTTGAAAAAGCACCCAGTCTACGAATCAATACTCTGAATATTAAAAATAAAAAAAAGCCGAATGAAGCAACAAAAACTGTAGATGACTTTAACAGTCAAAAGTTTGATGATAAAGAAAGATACGTTGGAAAAGCTCAAAAGAAAATTTGGTACTCAAAAACGGATTGAGCAAACCATGAAGGAGACTGTGGAAAAATCACAAGGACTAAACTTGTACATAAAGAATCATGATGATTCTGTTTCTGATGAAATCTTTAGCGAATACCTTGCTTCTGACTCCAAACTCTTGCGGACAAATTTTCTTCACCATCCTTCGATATTAGAAATTCCAAAATATCATCGTATCTTTCATTATAAATATCCTCTATATTTCTGAAGATATTTTCATAACTATTCTTATCTGAAATCATTAATCTCTTTGTGCTATCAGTGTTACATCATATAGAAACTTTTAGTTTCTATATTCTGTAAACTTTGAGCTTAAAATATGAATGTTATTGAAGTAATGTTGGGAACTGATGCATGAGTTAGTATAATATAATGACACTTGATCAACGTGATTATATTACAGTAAGTCATGCTGAGTTTCTAAATGAAACATGATGATTCACAGATTATAACATCATCATGTGTCATGTTACATAACTCTTTCATTCTGATTAACTTCTGAACATATCAAGAAAATATATTCTTGATAGTTCTATTCTCAGTGATTCTGGTAATTTGACAAATCAAATAGTGCTATTACGTCCTTTCTCGTTTAGAACATTAAGTTCATTCAAAACTCCATACTTACGAATTCTGGACCAATACTCGCTTTAATAGAGATCGAGAGGATAATAAAAAGGCAAAGATCTTCAAAATATAAGAGAAAATATAAAGCCCAATAACAACCCGAAGGTTACAAACTACGGATATTAATACGAATAGCAATATAAATAAATAGTATAATTAAGAATAGTATCATCCCAATGGAAGATTGAAAAGAAGGATGACAGAAAAGATAATTAGAAAATATTAAGGATTAGAACTGGATTAAGCATTTTCATAATCTTTTGGATGTATCAACTAAGAAATAAAGTATAGGAATGGTGAGAATAATGGAACGAAAGAGTTTAATTTATAAAGGAAAAATCAGACATAGCAATCGGGACAGATGACCGCATTTAATTAAAGAGATCCTAATTCCCTTAAAGCCCGAAGAATCAGATCTTATAGATTTCGAAGATTTTCTTTAATCCCTTGAATTCTGGAATTCAACCATGACTAGTCAAAAGTTATGATGAAACTTGTCTTTCTCATTTCACTCTGTTGTGACAGCTTCACTCGTACGCTTCACATAATCGAATCGTTTTATCTATATTAGTCAATAATGATAAAACTCTCTTTATCACTCATATTCAATAGGAAAACATTCTTATTGTCAGCCATGATGATCCCACTCAAATTTCGGGACGAAATTTCTTTAACGGGTAGGTATTGTGACGACCCAGGAATTTCCAACTAAATTTAAACTTAATCTTTATATGATTTCGATACGATAAGCAAAGTACGTAATGTTGAGTCTAGAAAATTTTGAAACGATGTTCATATATTCAATTGACCTTCGACTGTTCTCGACGATTCACGAACAATTAATTGTAAATAGACATGTGTGTATGTATATATAAATAATAATTCGAAATATAATTTGAAGTATTATATGTTGTTGTTATAAAAAATTAATAAAAATAAAACAGGATATTATAATAATTATTATTTAAAATATATCTCTATATATAAATAAAGTATATTAAAAATAAATATTAAATGATTGTAATACTCATTTGATGTTCCGATCGATATTAAGCAAGTTAAATTCAAACTTATGTAATTTTAAAATAAACGGTGATCCGAAAATGAGTTCTATAAATTATAGACTTATTAAAAATGTATTTAGGAACTATTTGTTAAGTTTTAACACTTTTTATATTTCACGCATAAATGAGAGAGACAGTTGATGTAATTTTTATTTAATAAATTAATGATCAAATTTTATACGATAATGACTAAAATAAATACAGTCGATCTAAAAATTTAGAATATTTCCGAAGACTTTTATTGTAAACTGTTTAGCAATGAACCACGAAATAATATCATTAATATTGGATGTCGACATAGATAAATCCAATTACCGGCTGCTACACCATAATTGATATTTGAATTATGAGCTTCCAATTGCCGTGTCTAATTAAACACGTTTTATTATTATAATATTTTATCTATTATTATATTTCTGTTATCAATCAACTATCCGTAATAAGTTGATTATGATTGAGGAAATAATTTAAACCACTCCACTTGCCTTCTTTCCTTTATCACCCCATCTTTATCCAACACCCATTTGCACACAAGCAATGTTACTTACTCCATACTCTTATTTCTTGTTCAATCAAACAACAACGATCTTCTTTATTTGGAAACCCATCAACCACCTTCATCATCCTTACCACAACCATCACCTCATTTTATTTGATCACAACCGCCACCTTTGTTTTGGCACTTGTACCTTTCTCACCATCTCTTTGTTTGTCTCAACGAAGGTGACTGAGATTTCAAACGGGAATAACAACAATCACCATCAAAGTACAACCTTTAAAGCACATCTAAAAACCCTAATACTTGTATCCTCAACACTCATCATCTCAATACTTGTACATCCTTATCTTCTTATAAACAAATTTCCATTCATAAATGGTACTCGTCATAAATGTGATGTGTTCTCTGATGATTGGATTCCTAATTCAAAAACTCCACATTATGATAATATGACATGTTGAACTAGTCATGAAACGTCTAAACTGTCAAATATGGATGACCCAATTCAGATTCCATGAAGTGGAGATGAAAACCCGACGAGTGTGATAACCCAAACGTCCAGTGGATTGTTGTTGCTTGAGTTTTCTGTTGTGTGATCAACGAGTACATCAAACACTCTTCAATCTATCTACCACTACTATTTTTCTGCTACTTCAAACCACCACTTCACATCCACGAGACCACTTCCATCACCACTCTTTGTTAACCGGATCACCAAAACAACCATTTGCTACTAAATCGCCAATTACACCATCACCTTGGGAATTATAATTTCTGTTACTTTTTAAGATCGTGGAACAAACCACCTGCAACAACTGCTCATGTTGTTCTAATTCCTATTCGCTGTTATTATGGCCAAGAACCCACAAATAATTCAATTACCAAAACACTTTCATCATCTTGATCCTTTTATTTTTATGTTTCTTCGCTTCAACTTCAAATATTCCTGCAGCTTACTTATCTATTTCTGTGACAATGACGAGCACGAAGTTATTATGATGGTGATGAAACATGATGTCTATAAAGTTAGAAGATGCTAAATAAATAATGGTACTGCGTGATATTCATTGCTCATTTTGCTTAGTATTTTATTAACACTTGATAAGAGTGGTTGATCTTTTTCAAGTGGGTAGGGTCAAGGTATAACCCATTTTTTCCTTGCAAAATGTCTAATATTTTGTTTCTCTTTACTAACGAATTACAACTTGGATGGTAAATGGATTTAAGTGTCCTACACAAGTTACTTTGTAACTTAATTAAGTTATATTTCCATCCCATATATATACCGAATTGGATATTTTTTTTAAGCCTTTGATTCAGGACACGTTTTACGTGATATAGGAAGAATTTGAGAGCTTGTAAATCTATCCAAAATATCCATGCTAAAAACGGGGACGTCGGGATGAAACAAGGAAAATTCTGTGATGATGATTATGTTAAATGGATGTTGTATGATGGTGGTAATAGGCGGTATGTATGATAAATGTTAATCATGATAATAATCTCGGTCATGATGAAGATGATTACCGTTTGTGATTTTTGCTCTCTTTCTCGTCGTTTGTTTCTGCTTCCTGTTTTCTAATTCGAATAATCCATCAAACCAAATGTTGCTACTTTTCGTTTGATTACCTGGTTCAACGCAAACACCCAACCCTAATTTATCAGGTCGTTGTATGATTCGTTGGGGTTTAAAGAATTGTTGTTGGGCTCTCCTTTTAAAGATTAATGGACTTGTAACTTGGGCTTCTTTTAAATATTAACGGGTTAAATAAAACTGGATCCTAACTATAACAGAAAAATAGTAGATGGTTCAATGGTCATGGGAGGTGTTGAGTTGGCGTAAGGTCGCGGGTTTGATCCCTGGTCGTGGCAGTTTATTTTTATTAAGCCTTTTCCATTCAAGGTAGTTATTTTATTTATTTATTTATTTATTATTATTATTATTATTATTATTATTATTATTATTATTATTATTATTATTATTATTATATATTATTATTAATATTATCATTATTATTAATATTATTACTACTAATAGAATAATTATTGTTATTATCAAAATTATTATTATTAAATCTAATTATTAGTATTATTATCATTATTTTAGTAACATTATAATTATTAATTTAACAAAAGATATTTATATAAAAATATATTTAATACAACATCTATATTAATAATTTTATAATAAATGTTAAGTATTTATTTAAAATACATTAAATAAATATAGTTACTTAATTAAAAGAAACATATAAATTATTAGTATAATAATTATGTCACTAATAAAATATGAAAATTTGTTCGATTATAATTATATATTTTAATATATATAAATGATATAGGTTCGTGAATCTGAGACCAACCCTACACTTGTTCAATGACGTCATATGTATTTTTACTACAAAATACAGTATGGTGAGTTCATTTGCTCCCTTTTACTCTTTACATTTTTGGGACTGAGAATACATGCGCTGTTTTTACAACTGCTTTATTAAATCCTTTTGAAATATATTTTTGAACTGTGAATACATGAAATACTTTTATAAATGATTGACGAGATAGACACAAGCAAAACATTCCTCGAATGAATTATGTGGACGTGATAATTGCCACCAATGAATTATGTGGACGTGATAATTGCCACAATTGATATGAATATTTTTCCCCTGATTATTATTGCTTGGTAACCTAATAATTAGGGAACATCACTAATTTTGAGAATTAGTGCACGCCTAATTGACGCGAATCCTAAAGGTAGCTACCGGGTTTAACACCCTCACCCAGAATGTTCACTAGAAGGAAGGGCAAGTGGGCGTGGTGTTTAGTACTTCGAAGTTTATATGATTATTATACAGACGAGATGTTCTGTTTTGGGGATATTATTATGCGCATTATATGTTAAGGTCGGTTACCAAGCCAAGCTATGAAAGAAATGAAAAGTGAATGTTATGTATCGAGAGAATGATTTTATACACATGTTATGTGTATGTTATTTTTTGTGCACGAGATATGTGTACGGTTACTAAGATTTATGAAAGATGATTTCGTACACGAGAAAGGTGTACTGTATTTAAAAGATATCGCATGTACATTACATGTGGGTATAGGATTCGGGCCCATTTGTACCATGCAGCATTTAAATCTTGTGGTCTATCAAAAGTACTGAATTTTATTGTTTACGATAAACCGATGAACTCACCAACCTTTTGGTTGACACTTTAAAGCATGTTTATTCTCAGGTAGGAAAGAAATCTTCTGCTATGCATTTTTCTCATTGTAAAGACATTATTTGGAGTCGATCGTCGCAATGGAACCAGATGTTGGTGACTTCGTCCAGATGGATTAGGACGGGGTATGACAATGAGGAGCTGAAAGGAAAATGTTATTTGATAACGTGATAGTATTATGAGGTATGAAGTGATAATGAGGTTTAGATGAATAATTATATAATGAATTGAAGACCCACCAATTACTCATGTCGATCTAATTATTTGATAAAAGCTATCATTAAAGTAAAGGGAACTTGAGTGAAGTATTGAGCTGTACCTTTCTTTTGTGGATATAAGCAAACACACTCATTTTATTTTCATTTGAAAGTTTACGTATAATATTAAGGATAATGATTATGATTAATAATGATAATTAAGGCAACTACCGTATATATGTTTTGAGACCTAAACCATAACTCGCAGACAATATATTTTATAGAAATGAAATACTTGAAGTTAGGCTGTGTGGTTAGATAGTTGGGGCAAGGCTTGATTTATTATGGGCCGTGAACTTTAGATTGATAGGTGGGCTTCGAATTTGTTTCAAGGTTGATCCATATTATTGTTGGAGTTGGGCCAAAGTCCAAATCTTATTTTTAGTTCGGGTAGGTTTTTGCTGGAATATAATTCCTGATTTTCTGTTAGGATTAAGATGAAATAATGCATGAAGATGAGGATGTTAAATGAAGGAAAAGATGATGATGATGGACTGTTATGATAACGAGATGATGATGATGATGATGAAAGAAGATGATGATGACTCGATGATAAGTTAATAATAATGTTTACGAATTGTGTGCTATTGATGATGATGATGGTATATTAGGAAGATGAAAATGAGATGGTTAGGATTATGATAATAACAATGATTGTTAGATTATGAATTAAGATGGTGATGCATAACGATAATGAACGATGATGTTACTTGATGATCCTTTAATGATAACGAATTGTAAGGCGTTTAGATGATGATGATAATGATTCTGTGATAATATATGAGGAAGATGATATGGGTTTTTGGTTTAAGAAGAAAAGAGAAACATAAACAAGGTTAAATAAGTTACCTTATGGTTTTAATCAGAAAAGCAGGGATAGAGGAAAAGGGTTAGTGGAGCAGTAGGTTAAGGATATTATCGGGTTAGCGGGACGTCGCGGGTTCAAACCCGGGCTGGGGCATTATTTTTTTAGCCATTTCTTTTAGAGGTAGAATTTCTATTTATTATTATTATTATTATTATTATTATTATTATTATTATTATTATTATTATTACTTTTATTATTATTATTATTATTATTGATATTATTATTATCACAACATTATTATTATTAAAGATAAATATTATGATTATCATTAACATTATTATCATTATGAGTATAAGTATTCTTATTATCATGACTATTAAAATTATCATTTTTAAAAATATCATTAGTATTATTATTAGAATTATCATTGTTTTTATCATTATTATCTTTATTATTTATATGAATATATTTCTATTATTAATTTTAGGAATATTATAATTATTATTATTATCATCATTATTATTATTATTTTAAAATTAATACTATTATAATAATTATTATCATTTTTACAAATTACTAGCATTATTATTATTATTATTATTATTATTATTATTATTATTATTATAAGAACTATATTATTATTATTAACAATTTTACTATTAATATTATTATTATTATTACTACGATAAATTGTTATTAAAATACTTATATAAAACATATATAAAAGTATACATATAGAGATAAAATATAAACAATTGAAATAATATATATATATATATATATATATATATATATATATATATATATATATATATATATATATATATATATATATATTAAAATATAACTTGTTCGATTATGATTACAAGTGTTAATATATATAATTGATATAGGTTCGTGAATCCGAGGCCAACCTTGCGTTGTTCAGTATCGTCGTATGCATATTTTTACTACAAAATATCGTATCGTGAGTTCATTTGATTCCCTTTTACTCTTTATATTTTTGGGACTGAGAATACATGCGCCGTTTTTACAACTGCTTTATTAAATGCTTTTGAAATATATTTTGAACTGAGAATACATGAAATGCTTTTATAAATGTTTGACGAGATAGACACAAGCAAAACATTCCTCGAATGAATTATTATGCAGACAGAAGTTCTGTGGATTATTATTGAATAATGTGGACATGATAATTGCCACCAATTGATGAATATATTTTCCCCTGATTATTATTGCTTGGTAACCTAAGAATTAGAATCGGGTATGGCTCTAATTCAAGCGAATCCTAAAGCTAACTACCGGGTTTAACACCCCCACCCAGAATGTTCACTAGACGGAAGAGCTAGTGGGCGTGGTGTTTAGTACTTCGAAGTTTATATATTTATACAGACGAGATGTTCTGTTTTGGGGATATTATTGATGCGCATTTTATGTTAAGGTCGGTTACCAAGCTAAGCAATGAAAGTAAAGTGAATGTGATGTATCGAGAGAATGATTTTTATACACAGGTTATGTGTATTATTTTTGTGCACGAGATATGTGTACGGATATTTAAAAATCGTGAGGCAACCTACGGGGGAGAAAAGGATACGAACCTACTCTGCTAAGCATTATGAAAAATGGTTTAGTACACGAGATAGGTGTACTGTATTTAAATCTTGTGGTCTATCAAAATGATGAATTTTACTGTTTATGATAAACCTATGAACTCACCAACCTTTTTGGTTGACACTTTTAAGCATGTTTATTCTCAGGTATGAAAGAAATCTTCCGCTGTGCATTTGCTCATATTACATGGAGTCGTTCATGGCATATAGAGGTCCGTTCGTCGCAATGGTACCAGATGTTATTGTATTCGTCCAAGAGGATTTGGACGGGGTATGACATCCTCCACGTTGTAGTAGTGTAGTATATACTAATCAAGGTTTTTGGATCTTTATTTCTCATGCGACATACTGCAATGCCATAAGAGCAAGGCATTCTTTGATGTTTCCATCTTCCACAAGTGCACTTTTTGGCCAAATATCTAACAGTGTACTCTGTCCCACCATCACCGCTTCTTTGATATGTAGATTGAACCTTGTACACCCCGGATTGCTGTTATAGCATGTTACTGTGTAAGCAGAAGCAAGTTTTTCACGTTCTTAAAATTGTGTCCACATAGACTTCGATAGTGGTGCTTGCCATTCATGAGCGGTTGTTTTTTGCGTGTTGAAGTGCTCTCTTGTGTAGTGAAATGTATAATCCATACACGCTTTGACTGGCATCATACGTGCATGACGCAAAACATTGTTCAACGAATTGGCTGTGTTTGTTGTTAAGTTACCCCAACGCAAACGGAAGCTGTCTCTATACAAAGTCCACTTATGAATATCAGCGTCTTCTAAATATTTCCAAGCCGCCTCACTCAATGTTTTAATTCCACGCACTGCAAGTTTGTATCTATTACTTTGCATCGTGGAATCGGCCCTCCAACACAACTTCTTCAACAAGGTGTTTCTGTTAAACTTTGTCATCAAGTTACTACGAATGTGGCGCAAGCAATAATGATGATGCCAACCATATTGCTGGTTAGCCATCGCATTAATTATACCTACATGATGATCAGATATAACCCACAAATCTCTTTTACTGACATTAACATGTGTTTGGACCATTTCCAAAAACCAAGCCCAACTTTCGTTCGATTCATTATTAACTACTTCAAATGCAACAGGCAGAATTTGCTCGTTGGCATTTTTGGCTACCGCTGTAAGCATCTTGCCAATGTAGTTACCCTTCAAATGAGTCCCATCAATACAAAGTATAGGAATACATTGTTGGTACGCCATAATAGCGGGGCCAAATGCGCAGGATACTGTAACGACCCGTCAAAATCGCTATTGACGTAGCACGTTATTCATTGATTCCATAGTGAGGTTTTGACCTCTACATGATACGTTTTAATAAAATATTGCATTCATTAAAATAAGTGACTTTCTAAACATAGAAAGTCATAAGCATGTGGGCGATTACTTAAGTATAAGTAAATCTCTGGAAATACATAAGTCTTTATCTTACAGGTTGACGTCACAGTCAAATTATTTATTACACAACATAGTTTTGTTTCGAATGCAATAAACTTTATACAAAGCATGAGAGACTCCATGCAAGCAACAAGCACATCACAGCGGAAGCAGTCTAAGGACCTGAGAATAAAACATGCTAAAAAGGTCAACACGAATGTTGGTGAGTTATAGGTTTAATTGCTCGAGTCATAAGTATATAAAGATAGACCACAAGATTTCATCAAAAGTTTATCAATAGATTCTACGTAACAGAGCACCCTGGTAACTAAACTTAACGCTATAATGATAATTACCCTATTCGTTTTAATACACGCAAACCAACGTATCATAAACTCAAATAACATACGTCCGTTAAAAGGCCAGCGCTCTAGCTCGAACGGGGATGTCAAGCCCTATGGATCCATATACAATTATTCGCGCCCACCAGTCCATATCCTATGTACTCGCAGCTACTAGTTACCAAAGTTAAGGGATTTTCGGTTTAACTCAGTGTAGAATTAAGTATGTACTTGTATCCATTGCGTTTAAAATAAATTGCATGTATTCTCAGCCCAAAAATGTTTAAAGCATTTAAAAAGGGATCTATAAACTCACTGTTCAATATTAAGATTCAATATTGTAGGAAAAGTATGCAGACACAAAGTAAATGGCAAGTGCTAGGTTGACCTTTGATTCACGAACAACATCCCCGAACATTACCCATAACCTTCTTAGATAATACCCGTAAATTCCTTAGCTTTAAACCATTTGGAAACCCGTATTGAAAATCACCCGAGCATAACCTCGTCGTAGTATTTATTATTAATAATAATAATACTAATAATAATAATAATAATAATAATAATAATAATAATAATAATAATAATAATAATAATAATAATAATAATAATAATAATAATAATAATAATAATAATAAATAAAAATATACGGAGGATATAGATGGGTTATGTGTGTTTTATGTTTATATATGTTTTGTGTTCATGTATGTGATGTGTTTGACAAAGAAAAATATAATATAGAGTAATTTTAAGTTTAAGTATGCTTGTGTTGTTGAAGTGTTACGGAGTAAGTTCAAACATAAGTGTGTTATCTCTTGTGAAAACCAAAATATATATATAGTTTTGAAATTCTCACATTTTCAATTTATATCCACAAAAATTTTAGTCTTATACTCCTAGTCTAACTCACTTTTGACTAGCAATAATAACCATCCGTGATTTAAAAAAAACAAGGTTCATGACTTTAAATTTTGTTTATAATATAATACCTCTTACAATTAGATTAATTTGGATTTAATCCATTCATGTGTCTTCTCAAAAATCGACATGTACTCGACCCCATATAACATCAATACTATGAACTTTAATTTAATTATTCGGTTCCTGTTTTCCACATGACCACAACCCAATGAATGTGGTATGTCCATTTTTCTTTATGTAATAGAATTGAACTTTATATACGTTTAAGTTAAAACTTAAATAGTTTCTTTTTACTAATTAATAATTATAATAATTATAATAATATAAATATATTAAATAAAATAAATAAATAAATAAAAATCAAAAAGACAAACGTGAAAGTGTTCACGTGAAAGTACTATACAAAGTTCATGATTTGAAATTTTATTTTATATTTTATATATATATATATATATATATATATATATATATATATATATATATATATATAGATATATAGATATATATATATATCCTATTAAATCACAGACCGTTATCAATAATAAATATCAAAAAGTCTTAGAAAAATTCCAAAATTCAGAATAACGTTAAAATCTTTATCCTTTTCATGACAGCTAAGAAACAAGTTGTTAAAAAAATGGTTCTAGATATTTATAAAAATATATACATTTTTAAGAAGACATAACACTCCAAATGCGCCTCATTTACTTTTTGCTTAATTGAATTAAAATCCCTACTTGGAAACAATGTCCCATAAGTAATCATACATATAAATCAAATGAATAACTACTTCAATTGAACTAACGCCTCATATTTTTACTTGTTTATATAAATTTTCCATATTTTAGGATAAGGTTTTTATATTTATTATAATCATGACTTAGGAGAAATGTGTGGTAAAAAGTGTACCCATGTCTAAAATACTTGTACATTTGTTTTAAGAAAACTGACCACCTAGAATGTAATATATAAAATCTATAGTTTCTATAACTAAAATTGAATTTTATCTTTAACAAAATTTAAGTGAGACTAATTATATACACACACGTGAACTTGCATGATCAAATGTCTAGCTACTTTAAATTTTGTCCTAGTCTAATATCGAATATATATAGATATTCATGTTTATCAAAAGTGAAAAATAAAAAGCCCCATATTTTTGTCCAAAAACTATCTCACCAGTTTCAATGATATATATACCGAGTTATTTATATAAAGTATATAATTAAATTATTTATATAAATTATTTATTTAATTCGTTATATATATATATATATATATATATATATATATATATATATATATATATATATATATATATATATATATATATATATATATATATATATATATATATATATATATATCCATTTATAAATTGTTGTTCGTGAATCGTCGAGAATGGTCAAAGGGTACATGAATGTATAAACTAGTTCAAAAAGTTTTAAGACTCAACATAATAGGTTCGCTTATCGTGTCGGAAACATTTTATCTGTAATTAATTTATTAATATGAAATTTTCTGGGTCTTTACAGATACATATTTAAATGTGTGGACACCATGTTCTACTTGAGGGCCAAACTCTCATTGAACAATAGTATCTGGATTGGTGTGAAGCAATTCATCGACATATGTGGGCAATTCTGCCAAGTTCCAAACAAACGTTCAATTGCAATACGCCTTGAATTTCAAGCCTTTGCGTAGGAGATATCCACTTTCCAAACTTTTTTATACGTGAGTTTGGATGTGTTTAACCTCATACGCAATATCTTGACTAATATAAGATATAATATCAGTAGCAATTATACTGGAGGTTAAGCAACGATTGTTGTTACTTTGCACGCTTCCATAACAAATGTGTCCCTCAAACCATTTTTTAATTTTCCACACATTATCCTTATTTTTCATTGTAGCAGCTACCATCCAAGGACATCGTCTATTTTGGTTTGGACCATTGTAATGAGGACTGTTTGTGTAACAAATTGCCTTATAATATTTTGGCCTGCTATCTTCAACAAATATTTCTCTCTGTCGATCGATATTCCAATTCCTAACAGCGGATACAAGTTCTTCTTTATTTCTAAAAACCATTCGTTTTCTAATTACACCATCGTCGTTATAACAATCCCATCCTAGCCAGTCATCCTCATCGAACGCGGGTCGACCAGAATCTTCTTCAACATTAAAAAACCCGAAATGATGGTTCACGATAGGTTAGATCGGTCTCTCGATCACGTTTTGATCATCTTCAGATATATCACATTCAACAATATAATTCTCTACGGAACCATCACTCGTTGTTGACACACCATCGTCGGAATTTACTTCTTTATTTTGTTCTTCACCCACCTCTTCATCTTCATCTACAAACACACCTCGTGATTGAGATGTCGATGCAGCACCGGCCCCGGTTTGTGTAACTTGAGAAGACTGAATTAAACTTTGTAGCTGATCAACAAAACCGGATCCTTGTGTCGGAAAGACTTGCTCAAACTGAGTTTCAATTTGACCAATGTAACGTGCATTTTAACTAGCCAAAAAATACATTGATTCCAAAGACCTATCATCGTGAATTTTAGTCGGACACGCATTGCCGAAGTAATCATTCCATATAATCATCTTCAACGTATGTGTTCTTGGATCAGCACCCACACATTTATAAGCCATTTCGTTTAACTGCATGCAATTAATCTTTTGGTATAGTGAAAAACTGGTTCTAAGTGATGTTTCATCACCAGTTAACCACCCATTTTGAAATGTAATTCTACCACTCCAAATAAAATGAACCATAAAACCAGTAAATTCGGCCATTATATGTGATGAATATAATGGTGTTTTAGTGTTTTTAGTAATATGAGGAGGTGTTTTATGATTAAAGAACAACATGTAATCATTATGGAATTGAGATTAATTGATTTCAATAATAACTCTATAAATAAAAAATTTGGCTGGCAAATTCAAATGCAAACTCAAACAATGACATGATAGATTGCAGCTTTGCAGTATTAATACACTGAAAAAACTAGAAAAACAGTGAAATATCAGGGTTGAAACCGGCAAATGAAATGCTGGTTTGCAGTAAACATCAGCATCTGTCAGAAATGTACTACGTATATGTAAGGTTAGGGTTTACGAGGACGCAAACCGGCAAATGAAATGCCGGTTTGGCCCTACACTGACAAACTGACGATTTAAATACCGATTTACCTATTTCTGTATTTTTTTTTGAAAAACCATTTCTGTAATTACTCTAAAAAACATTTTAAAAAAATTCCTATTATCATCACAAAAAGACGTCATAGTACAAAAATAAATAGTTTAACTTAAAAAAATGCATGTTATTTTTTTTTTGCATCAGTTTGGGATTACCCAGATGAACTACTCGTTCATCTCCCGTAGTTGCATAACCCGTCCCCAACTACTGCCCTGCAGGAAACCCAAACCAATTCGAGGGCATGACCGGTAAAACCCACCTCCCCGTTGCTCCACACTAAGCGAAAAGCGACCTGGATGGATACTTCAGGTTGTTAATTAATACAATCGATATGAATAATCGACCCGTTTATCAAGAAAAGTCTCACTAATTCTTCTTTCTATGTCTTCAGTTACGTATCAAAGCGACTTGTAAACTCTATTATGATCGTCTCAGCCTTTAACCAACGCCCTCAATCCTAACTCAGAACTCTTATACAGAGTATCTGTAATTAAAATGTCAACTTAACGTGTTATTTGTTCTGGACTTTAACATCTAAACCAAATTCTTTTTTGTCTGCTTTTTTTTGTTTATTCTTTATTTCAAATGTTAATTCACCGTCACTTTGCATCTTTAAGAATATGATATTCCTAGTTTTCTCTAGATCCCTTCACTATGTATATATAGAGGGTTCGTTAACCATTGGATCGACTTGATTTTTTGGTTGTGGATAGTAGACAAACTGACGTGGTAGAAATCTGAGGTTGATCTGGTCATTAGATCTTGAGATATGATTTTTAGAATTTGGGCAGTTTTCAGGTGAACTTTTTCAGGTTTAATGACGCGAGCGCGAGATGGTTTTATCTCGGAAACTTCGAGCGATACGAGCTGTGTTTTCAGAGATGTGGGTTTGTTATGGGAGCCCAGGAGAGTGTTTTTCTCTCAGTTTAGAGCGGTTAGGTAACGAACACAATGCATCGGTTGAAAGTCGATAATGGGAGTGTCGGGGGAAGTTTGGTGCTTGTGGTTTGGAAACGAGATGACCAATGGTATTTGGTTAGTATTCCAGTGATAATGGAATATGCGGGCAGATTAGAGTTCCTAGTCACTAAGAAAATTGATTATCGAAGGGTGTCGGATAGAACACGTTCGACGGTTGCTCGGATTTAGTTGAAGTTTCAACTAAAGGAGCGGTTCTTCTTCAAGGGTGATCAATTAGAAGTCTTTAGGTGATGGAAAAGGGGCGGATAATCTTGTAAGTCCCGAAACTTGAGCTTTCTAGGATCGTTTGAGGGTGTTGGGAACTCGGTTGAGTTTGGTAACCGATGAAAGTTATCGAGCTAGTGGGAGTTAGTCAACTAGTAGAGTGGTGGAGATGATTATGCGACATCGTTCGCCAATGTTCTCAAGATTAGTGTGATGATTCTGGGTAACACTATGTGATGACCCGTCCAAATTCATTTGGACGAATACATCATTCATTGATTTCATAGTGAGGTTTTGACCTCTACATGATACGTTTTGTAAACATTGCATTCTTTTGAAAAGGCACACCATATATGAATATCTAATTCCAAGGTTTTTGACATCTGATGATTTCTACGTATAGACAATCACCGTAAATAATAGTTTACAATAATACATCCGTTGACAATGCAGTCAAAATAAGATACATGGTGATGATTTTGTGAATGCAAAGTTTTCTCGAATAAAGCATGTATGAATCCATGCACATAGCTTGTATAACGTATAAGCAAACAGCGAAAGACTTCTAGGAACCTGAGAATAAACATGCTTGAAAGTGTCAACACAAAGGTTGGTGAGTTCATAGTTTTAGTGTTGCGCATAATCTGTATATAAAGGTGGATCACAAGATTTCAGTTATTTCATCCGAAACGTTTATCAAAAGATTCTACGAAATTGAGCACCCTGGTAACTAAACTTAACGTATATATAATAAGTACCCCTGTTTTAACATACATGCAACCAACATGTACAATACACGTAAACTAACGTGTACTAAACTCAAATAGCATACGTCTGTTTTATAGTTCAGGCTAGGGTTTCTATACCTGGAACAAACGGGGATGTCAAGCCCCTATGGATCCATATACAACTACTCGCGCCCACCAGTTCTTATAACTGGCAGTTACTAGTTACTGAAGCTAAGGGATTTTCGGTTCAAACTCAGTGTAGAATTTAGTATGTACTTGTGTCCATTGTGTTTAAAATAAAGTGCATGTATTCTCAGCCCAAAAATATAGATTGCAAAAGCAATTAAAAAGGGATCTATAAACTCACCTTAGCATCACATAAATTCATTCACCAAAATGTGACTGAAACTCGGAATGCAAAGTAACCGTAGATCTCAGCCTAGAGAACATATGTTGGTCAATAAATGTCTAACTAGCTAGGTCGGGTCATAGTGTATCACAATCCTAATGCTCGAGACCGACATGCAAAAGTTAACAAAAGTCATCTCAAAAGTCAATCTGACCCAATATGATCTTTAAATCTATACATGTTTATTATATTAACATAGTATAAGTCTTGATACTTGAACAAATTTATAATTTATCAAACTCAAAATATTATTTATTTCAGGAGCTATATTATATTTGAATTATCATGGCAATCGAAAATATTTTATTATTTCACATAGTTTTTCAATACTTGTAAAATCAGATTATAGTGTTTATAAAGTTTTAAAACATGATAAGACAGTCAACTTTGACAATTGTTCAACAAAACGAGACGTGCCTTATATAGAAATTCACTTACTCGATTAGTAATTTCTAAAAATCCAATTTATCAATCTCATAGACAAGTTGTTTAAATATTAATTTACAGTTTCAAACACAATTTCAATTAACGTCAAACATAATTCAGTTGACCATATCTTTTAATCCGTTCATCGAAATCACGCGATTTCTAAATGAAAAGTTATTAATTTTTCGATAGCTTTCCAACGACATGCATATCATATACTTTATATCAGTAGCATATGTATCAAATTCGTGATTCATCATAAACTATCTAACGACAAAATTAAAGCATACAATGATGCATAAACATATATACTCGAGCACTAGACATGGATACACTATTAATATATAAAAGATAAGATATGAATACTCACATATCAATATTGTGATTCAATATTGCAGGAAAGTACGTAGACGCAACGGAGATGATAAACACTAGGTTTGATTTGCGAACAATACCCACGAACATTACCCATAACCTCCATAGCTATAACCCATAATTTCCTTAGCTTTGACTTATTTGAAAACTCGGTTTGAAATCATTTGAGCAGAACTTCTTCGTAGTATTTTATGTAATAATACTCCTAACTATAATAATGTTAATCTTAATAATAATAATAATAATAATAATATAAATAAAAATAAATATACTATGGAGTATGTGAATTAGATAGAGAGATAGATTGAATTGTGAAATGGTTCGGCAGGATTGATCGAATATATATGTATAAAATATAATAATATAAATATAATATAATAATATAGAAAATAAAAACGTGACAATTAACATTCAATAATATCTGCCGACAGTTTTCACGGACCGATATTTCGTACTCTGTTGCTAATAATTGACGGGTAAAAGTATAAATAAAAAATATTTTACTTTTTATAATTGAATACATATATTTATTTTGGTCTTAAGCTTTATAAAACTAGTTGTAAAAAGGTTCATTTATTTATAAAATTACTATATACGTTCGATGTAGAGTGTACGTACTAGTCTGCTGATCATTATGTACCACCGTAAATTATTGAATTCGTTTAATTCAATCGAATTAATGAATTTTAATATTTTAAAAAGTCGCATTTATTAAATACTTCAGGGGTATTTTATGTAACTTATAATTAATAATTTCTATCATGTCGGTTTCATATGAATAGTAAATTAATTAATTTCGTTTCATTTACTATTCATATAAATAGTAAATGAATTAATTTCGATACAAACTATTTAAGTTATGCTGTTGTACGTTGTGCTTTACAACTTGTACATCTTTGATTTAACTTCGTGTCTTCTTAAAAACTAAAAAAAATACATCATAAAAATAAAATGATAATATACGTAAACTTTTTAATTCGAAACTGCATCATTCAATAGTAAATTTTTATCATTTCGTATATAAATATTATTCGCATGTTTCTGTGTATATATATATATATACACACACAATTATATAATTATCACAAGTTACGACGTTCGTGAATCGTCGGAAAAACAGGGTGGTTAACCGTTATATAAAAAATCATTTTCAAAAGTTTTAAAACTTGTCATAATTCATTACTTATCATGTCGGAAACATATAAAGATTAAGTTTAAATTTGGTCAGAAATTTCCGGGTCGTCACAGTACCTACCCGTTAAAGAAATTTCGTCCCGAAATTTGATTGGAATCATCATGGTTGACAATAAGTATGTTTTCATGACTCATATAAGTTGGAAATTAGAGTTTTATCATCAATGAGTAATATGAATAAAACAATCTGATTTTTGTGAAGAGTACGAGTGAAGCTATCACAAAAGAAAAAAATGAAATGAGGAAATTAAAGATTCGTATTAACTTTTGACGTAGTCACGTTTGATTCCCGGAATTCGAGGAAATTAGAGAATATCTTCATAATCTATATAAGATTTGATTCTTTGGTAATTAAGGAAATTATGATCCTCTTTGAATAAATGCGGTAATCTGCCTCGATTGCTATGTCTGATATTTCACTATAAATTGACCTCTTCCGTTTCATTTATTTTCACCACTCCTATAATCTTCTTCCTTATTTCATACATCCCAATAGATTGTGAAAATGCTAAATCCAGTCCTGATTCTTGACATTTTCCTGGCCATCGTATCTGTCATTCTCCTTTTTCTTCTTCCACCGGAGAAATCTATTTACTTCTACTATTTACCTTGGGGTTATAGTGTTTTTAATTCTCCCATGTCTTTACGTTGCAATACGCATTGATATACATGGTTTGTAATGTATGTGTTGTTGTCAGGCTTTATATTTTTCCGTTATATTTAGGAGCTCCATGCTTTTGTTTTTCCTTCCCAACTTCAAGTCAAGCGAATAATGGTCCAGAATTCGTAGGTATGAAGTTTCGAATGATAATAATATACAAAGCAAAAAGGAAAGGTAATAGCACGATTTGATTTGTCAAATTACCAGAATATTCGAAAAAGACCGAATCATCAAGAAAAATATTTTCTTGATATGTTTAGAGGTTAAATAGAATGAAAGAGTTATGTAACATGGTTCTTGATGATGGTATGATCTGTGAACCTTTATCACATTCCATTAGAAACTCAGCATGACTTACTGTAATATAATCACGTTGATCAAGTCTCATTATATTATACTAACTCATTCTTTAATTCCCAACACTTCTTCAAAAACATTCATAATTTAAACTCGAAGGTTTACAGAATATAGAAACTAAGCAGTTTCCTTTATGATGTAATACAGATAACGCGAGGAGATAAATGATTTCAGATAAGGATAGTTATGAAAATATCTTCAGAAATATCGAGGATATTTATAATGAAAGATACGATGATATCTTAGAATTTCTAATATCGAAAGATGATAAAGAAGATTTGTCCGTAAAGGTTTAGAGTCAGGAGTAAAGTATTTATTAAAGACTTCAGTAAACACTGAATCATTTGGATCCTTTGAAGGTAGATTTAGTCTTTGTGATTTGTCAACAGTCTCCTTCATAGTTTGCTCAATCCGTTTTCCAGTTCCAACTTTTCTGAGCTTTGCCAACACACTATTCTTTATCATCAAACTTTTGACTGTTAAAGTCGTTTACAGTTGTTGCTGCTTTATCAGCTTTTTTAACATTCAGAGTATTGATTCGTAGACTGGTTGCTTTTCAGAATTTCAGAATGAAAGCTCAAAATTCTAAGAGATGAATGTTATATGTATACATATGATGTTCTAGTACAGTTTTGAATTCAAAGTATGGCATTTGAAAGATGTAAGAATCTAAGAGTGATGTTTTCTGTTAAATCTTGGCTTGGATTCTGATTTTTCAAAATCAGAATATGTAATCAAATTTGGATGTGATTGGTTGTTTTGATTTCTATGAAAGAATGTATATCGTTGTAAAAGTAGTGAGTATAGTTGATGATTTGCTGAATCAGAATCGAAGAATGTAACATATTAATTGTGAATTTATATATCTCTTGAGTATTACCTACCCGTTAAAAGTTTCACAAGTAATATTTTGTACCAGAGAATTTTATTACAGTCTTTATGAAAATATATGTATGTATATTTTCTTCAGATGTAATACAGATTTAATGAGTTAATATCATATTAAGCTCATTTGATTTTCGGCTGGATTAGAAATGAATAATCTCTAAAACATTAAAGATTTAATAATCTTCGCGGAGTATTTCACTAATGTAATCAATACTTCATTATTCAGCTTTATTGATATTTTCTCAGTGATTCATGTTGGTGCTCATGAAACTCTTGCTAACTTCGCAAGGTACGAATGATGTTTTTTAGAAAGTTTCGAGTATATCGAAAGTGTAAAATCAAACATGTAATTGAATAATACACTTAGTTTATTATGAAAAGGAATTCGTTGAATTTGAAACAGAGATTGTAGTTAACGATTGTTAAGTCATTAACGAAGGATGTACATTATAGCATATTAGTGATATGAATTTATCAAGTAGTACCTACCAATTAAAATTCACATGTAATAGCTTAGTACGAAAAGATATTTTATGGTTTCCAAAATTTCTTTGGAAATAATGAGTTAATATTTCTATGTTTCATTATTTCAATATACCCATTGATGATTGTGGTGTCGATATCGTTGATGGTTATGGAGCTGGTGTAACTTGTGGTGCTACAGGTGTTGCTGGTGTTGGTGATACTGATAGTGATGCTGGTGGTACTACTGGTGGCGCTTGTATAACAAGTCTAGCTTGTAAATCACGCACTATTCTTGTTAGGGTTTCTACTCTTCCTTCTATCATTTCGGTCCACTAATCTGATTTATGGTTAAGGCTAGAATAGATAATCTCTAAGACTTTAAAGATTACATAATCGCCGCAGAATGTTTCTCCAATGAAGTTATGAATTAATACTTCATCGGTTATTTTGTTGGTACTCCTTGGTATCTATGGTGCGTATGACGTTGATGCTTGTGGGACAGTTTGTGATGTTGAAGCATGGGATGTGGATGATGTTGGTGGTGGTAATGGTACTGTTGATGTTGATGATGGTGGTACTGTTGATGCCGGTGATGCTGCTGGTGCTTGTAACATTTGCACCATATTCTCCAAAGCCACTACCCGAGCGCGAAGCTCGTTGACTTCTTCTATTACACCGGGATATTTGTCGGTTCGGATGAGCGGATGAATAAGATTTAGAATTTGAGATAGTAAATAATCGTGATGAGATACTCTGGAAATGAGAGAGAAAATGGTGTTTCGGACAGGTTCGCCGGTAAGTGCTTCAGGTTCTTCGCCAAGAGGTGAATGTGGTGGATGGAAGGGATCACCTTCTTCTTGTCTCCAATGATTAAGTAGATTACGAACCCATCCCCAATTCATCCAGAATAGGTGATGGCTAATGGGTTGATCCATTCCGGTTACGCTGCTTTCGGAGCTTAGGTTGAATTCCATATCGGGATAGCTGTCGGAATCTGAGGAATTCGAACTAGATGCGGGATCCATCTTGTATAATCAGGGAATTGATTTTTGATATGAAATAGATTATAGAACTTAGATTGGTATCCTTCAACACATATTTACATATGTATATATAATACCAAAATCTCATAAATTACGGAGAAATTTTCGAAAGAGGTCAGGAAAAGTTTACAGTAACAGATATGTTAAGATATGAATTCGTCTGTATACTATCTATGCAATAATTGCAGGAAAACGTGTCTAGACTCAAAAATGATAAGCAAAACTCAGTAAAAACAGATACGGTCATAGTCCAGACTCACTAATGCATTCTAACAATTACCAGTTAAACACACTAATGCAAATTCTGTTTCCCTATGACCTCTAGCTCTGATGCCAACTGTGATGACCCGTCCAAATTCATTTGGACGAATACATCATTCATTGATTTCATAGTGAGGTTTTGACCTCTACAAGATACGTTTTGTAAATATTGCATTCTTTTAAAAAGGCACACCATAAATGTATATCTAATTCCATGGTTATTGACATCTGATGATTTCTACATATAGACAATCACCGTAAATAATAGTTTACAATAATACATCCGTTGACAATGCAGTCAAAATAAGATACATGGTGATGATTTTGTGAATGCAAAGTTTTCTCTAATAAAGCATGTATGACTCCATGCACATAGCATATATAACATATAAGAAAACAGCGAAAGACTTCTAGGAACCTGAGAATAAACATGCTTGAAAGTGTCAACACAAAGGTTGGTGAGTTCATAGTTTTAGTGTTGCGCATAATCTGTATATAAAGGTGGATCATAAGATTTCAGTTGTTTCATCCGAAACATTTATCAAAAGATTCTACGAAATTGAGCACCTTGGTAACTAAACTTAACGTATATATTGAAATGTCCCGTTCATATTGATTATAAACGTTCCATATTAATTGATTTCGTTGCGAGGTTTTAACCTCTATATGAGACGTTTTTCAAATACTGCATTCGATTTTAGAACAAACCATAACCTTTAAAATATTACGACGATTATCAAATAATGATAATCTAAAATATAGCGTTTTTCACACGACCATTACATAATGGTTTACAATAATATTACACATCAACATAAGTCTTCGAATGCAGTTTTTAAACAATATTATACAAGCATGGACTCCAAATCTTGTCCTTAATTTAGTATGCAACAGCGGAAGCTCTTAATAATCACCTGAGAATAAATATGCTTAAAACGTCAACAAAATTGTTGGTGAGTTATAGGTTTAACCTACATATTATCAAATCATAATAATAGACCACAAGATTTTATTTTTATAACACATCTCATATCAGGCATTTCGCAAACTGCATAGAGATAAAAATCATTCATATGTTGAACACCTGGTAACCGACCTTAACAAGATGCATATAGAATATCCCCATCATTCCGGGACTCTCATCGAATATGATAAATCGAAGTAATAAAGCATCCGTAACTCGGATGAGGCTTGTTGGGCCAAATAGATCTATCTTTAGGATTCGCGTCAATTAGGGGCCATTTCCCTAATTCTTAGGCTACTAAGCTAAAAAGGGGCATATTCGGTTCGATAATCTAACATAGAAAGTATTTTCGATTACTTGTGTCTATTTTGTAAAACTTTATAAAACTGCATGTATTCTCATCCCAAAAAAATAATAGATTTTAAAAGTGGGACTATAACTCACTTTCACAGATTTTTACTTCGTCGGGAAGTAAGACTTGGCCACTGGTCGATTCACGAACCTATAACAAATATGTACATATATATATATCAAAGTATGTTCAAAATATATTTACAACATTTTTAATACGTTTTAATGTTTTAAGTTTATTAAGTCAGCTGTCCTCGTTAGTAACCTACAACTAGTTGTCCATAGTTAGATGTACAGAAATAAATCGATATATATTATCTTGGATCAATCCATGACCCAGTGTATACACGTCTCAGGCTAGATCACAACTCAAAGTATATATATATTTGGAATCAACCTCAACCCTGTATAGCTAACTCCAACATTACTGCATATAGAGTGTCTATGGTTGTTCCAAATAATATATATACATGTGTCGATATGATATGTCAAAACATTTGCATACGTATCTATGGTATCCCAAGATTCCATAATATATTAGAATACATGTAATACAATATAAGTTAGCTAGGATATGATTAATATAGATTTGTTACCAATTTTCACGTAGCTACAACAAGAAAAATTATCCAATCTTGTTTTACCCATAACTTCTTCGTTTTAAATCCGTTTTGAGTGTTTCATGTTGCTATGGTTTCATACTGAACTTAAGTTTATGAATCTAAACAGAAAAAGTATAAGTTTATAGTCGAAAATACAGGTTACAAGTCATTTTTGTAAAGGTAGTCATTTCAGTCGAAAGAACGACGTCTAGATGACCATTTTAAAAAACATACTTCTACTTTGAGTTTAACCATGATTTTTGGATATAGTTTCATGTTCATAAGAAAAATCATTTTTCCAGAAGAACAACTTTTAAATCAAAGTTTATCATAGTTTTTAATTAACTAACCCAAAACAGCCCGCGGTGTTACTACGACGGCGTATATCCGGTTTTACGGTGTTTTTCGTGTTTCCCGATTTTAAATCATTAAGTTAGCATATCATATAGATATAGAACATGTGTTTAGTTGATTTTAAAAGTCAAGTTAGAAGGATTAACTTTTGTTTGCGAACAAGTTTAGAATTAACTAAACTATGTTCTAGTGATTTCAAGTTTAAACCTTCGAATAAGGTAGTTTTATATATATGAATCGAATGATGTTATGAACATCATTACTACCTCAAGTTTAGTAGGTAAACCTACTGGAAGTGACAAGAAATGACTAGCTTCAAAAGGATCTTGGATGGCTTGAAAGTTCTTGAAGCAGAATCATGACACGAAAACAAGTTCAAGTTAGATTATCACTCGAATTAAGATAGTTATAGTTATAGGAATTGAATCAAAGTTTGTATATGAGTATTACCTTGATTTAGAATGATATCTTACTGTAAACAACAAGAATTTCTTGAGGTTGGATGATTACTTTACAAGATTGGAAGTGAGCTAGTAAACTTGGAAGTATTCTTGATTTTATGAAACTAGAACTTGTAGAATTTATGAAGAACACTTAGAACTTGAAGATAGAGCTTGATAGAGATCACTTAGATGAAGAAAATTGAAGAATTAAAGTGTTTGTAGGTGTTTTTGGTCGTTGGTATATGGATTAGATATAAATGATGTGTAATTTTGTTTACATGTAAATAAGTCATGAATGATTACTAATATTTTTGTAATTTAATGAGATATTTCATGCTAGTTGCCAAATGACGGTTCCCACATGTGTTAGGTGACTCACATGGGCAGCTAAAAGCTGATCATTGGAGTGTATATACCAATAGTACATACATCTAAAAGCTGTGTATTGTACGAGTACGAATACGGGTGCATACGAGTAGAATTGTTGATGAAACTGAACAAGGATGTAATTGTAAGCATTTTTGTTAAGTAAAAGTATTTTGATAAGTGTCTTGAAGTCTTTCAAAAGTGTATGAATACATATTAAAACACTACATGTATATACATTTTAACTGAGTCGTTAAGTCATCGTTAGTCGTTACATGTAAATGTTGTTTTGAAACCTTTAGGTTAACGATCTTGTTAAATGTTGTTAACCCATTGTTTATTATATCTAAAGAGATGTTAAATTATTACATTATCATGATATTATGATATATAAATATATCTTAGTATGATATATATACAATTAAATGTTGTTACAACGATAATCGTTACATATATGCCTCGTTTTAAAATTCTTAAGTTAGTAGTCTTGTTTTACATATGTAGTTCATTGTTAACACACTTAGTGATATACTTAATTATCATTTTATCATGTTAAACATAGTGTTTCACTATCTTAATATGATTCATATGTATTTAGTAAGACGTTGTTATAACGATAATCATTCTATATATCGTTTCGAGATTCTTAATTCAATAAACTCATTTTTATGTATATCACTCATTGTTAATATACTTAGTGAGATACTTACTTATCATAATCTCATGTTAACCATATATATATCCATATATATATCATCATGTAGTTTTTACAAATTTTTAACGTTCGTGAATCGCCGGTCAACTTGGGTGGTCAGTTGTCTATATGAAGCACATTTCAAATAATCAAGTCTTAACAAGTTTGATTGCTTAACATGTTGAAAACATTTAATCATGTAAATATAAATTGTTTCATTTAATATATATAAACATGGAAAAGTTCGGGTCACTACAGTACCTACCCGTTAAATAAATTTCGTCCCGAAATTTTAAGTTGTTGAAGGTGTTGACGAATCTTCTGGAAATAGGTACGGGTATTTCAGCTTTATTTGATCTTCACACTCCCAGGTGAACTCGGGTCCCCTGCGAGCATTCCATCGAACCTTGACGATCGGTATCTTAATTTGCTTGAGCCTTTTAACCTCACGATCCA
Organism: Rutidosis leptorrhynchoides; assembly: GCF_046630445.1. Classification (NCBI taxonomy): domain Eukaryota; kingdom Viridiplantae; phylum Streptophyta; class Magnoliopsida; order Asterales; family Asteraceae; genus Rutidosis; species Rutidosis leptorrhynchoides. Next base: position 585,168,868 of record NC_092335.1, on the reverse strand, counting down.
TTATCTTGGCGGGTTCTTCAATGAATTGTAGTTTTTCATTGATTTTAATTTCGTCTAAAGGAATAGTGAGATCTTCTTTGGCTAAGCACTTCTTCAGATTCGAGACGTGAAAGGTATTATGTACATTGGCGAGTTGTTGAGGTAATTCAAGTCGGTAGGCTACTGGTCCGACACGATCTAAAATCTTGAATGGTCCAATGTATCTTGGATTTAGTTTCCCCCGTTTACCAAATCGAACAACGCCTTTCCAAGGCGAAACCTTAAGCATGACCATCTCCCCAATTTCAAATTCTACGTCTTTCCTTTTAAGGTCCGCGTAGCTCTTTTGTCGACTCTGAGCAGTTTTCAACCGTTGTTGAATTTGGATGATTTTCTCTGTAGTTTCTTGGATTATCTCCGAACTCGTAATCTGTCTATCCCCCAATTCATTCCAACAAATTGGAGATCTGCACTTTCTACCATAAAGTGCTTCGAACGGTGCCATTCCGATACTCGAGTGGTAACTGTTGTTGTAGGAAAATTCTGCTAATGGTAGATGTTGATCCCAACCGTTTCCAAAATCAATAACACATGCTCGTAGCATGTCTTCAAGAGTCTGTATCGTCCTTTTGCTCTGCCCATCGATTTGTGGATGATAGGCAGTACTCATGTCTAGACGAGTTCCCAATGCTTGTTGTAATGTCTACCAAAACCTTGAAACAAATCTGCCATCTCTATCAGAGATAATAGAGATTGGTATTCCATGTCTAGAGACAACTTCCTTCAAGTATAATCTCGCCAACTTCTCCATTTTATCATCTTCTCTCATTGACAGAAAGTGTGCTGACTTGGTGAGACGATCGACTATTACCCAAATAGTATCATAACCACTTGCAGTCCTTGGCAATTTAGTAATGAAATCCATGGTAATGTTTTCCCATTTCCATTCTGGGATTTCGGGTTGTTGAAGTAGACCTGATGGTTTTTGATGTTCAGCTTTGACCTTTGAACACGTCAAACATTCTCCTACGTATCTAGCAATATCGGCTTTCATACCCGGCCACCAAAAGTGTTTCTTGAGATCATTGTACATCTTTCCCGCTCTGGGATGTATTGAATATCTGGTTTTATGTGCTTCCTTAAGTACCTTTTCTCTCACATCTCCAAACTTTGGTACCCAAATTCTTTCAGCCCTATACCGGGTTCCATCTTCCTGAATATTAAGGTGTTTCTCCGATCCTTTGGGTATTTCATTCTTCAACTTTCCTTCTTTTACAACTCCCTGTTGCGCCTCCTTTATTTGAGTAGTAAGGTTAGTATGAATAATTATATTCATAGCTTTTACCCACATTGGTTCTCTGTCCTTTCTACTCAAAGCGTCGACTACCACATTTGCCTTCCCCAGGTGGTAACGAATCTCGAAATCGTAATCATTCAATAACTCAATCCACCTACGCTGCCTCATGTTCAGTTGTTTCTGATTAAATATATGTTGGAGACTTTTATGGTCGGTATATATGATACTTTTGACCCCATATAAGTAGTGCCTCCAAGTCTTTAATGCAAAAACAACAGCGCCCAATTCCAAATCGTGAGTCGTATAATTTTGCTCGTGAATCTTCAATTGTCTGGATGCATAAGCAATTACCTTCGTTCGTTGCATTAATACACAACCGAGGCCTTGCTTTGAGGCATCACAATATATCACAAAATCATCATTCCCTTCAGGCAATGACAATATAGGTGCCGTAGTTAACTTTTTCTTCAACAATTGAAACGCTTTCTCCTGCTCATCCTTCCATTCAAATTTCTTCCCTTTATGCGTTAATGCAGTCAAGGGTTTTACTATTTTGGTATCTTGGATGAACCTTCTGTAGTAACCAGCCGGTCCTAAAAATTGGCGTATATGCTTCGGAGTTTTCGGGGTTTCCCACTTTTCAACGGTTTCAATCTTTGCCGGATCCACTTGAATACCTTCTTTGTTCACTATGTGACCGAGGAATTGAACTTCTTCCAACCAAAATGCATACTTTGAAAACTTAGCGTACAGTTTTTCTTTCCTCAACAACTCTAGCACTTTTCTCAAATGTTCTTCGTGCTCTTGATCATTCTTTGAATAAATAAGTATGTCATCGATAAAAACAATGACAAACTTGTCAAGGTATGGTCCACACACTCGGTTCATGAGGTCCATGAACACAGCTGGTGCATTAGTCAACCCAAATGGCATAACCATAAACTCGTAATGACCGTAACGCGTCCTGAAAGCAGTCTTTGGAATATCATCATCCTTCACCCGCATTTGATGATACCCATAACGTAAATCAATCTTCGAATAAACTGACGAGCCTTGTAGTTGATCAAATAAGTCATCGACTCTTGGTAGTGGATAACGATTCTTGATGGTAGGTTTGTTCAACTCTCAATAGTCGATACACAACCTGAATGTACCATCCTTCTTTTTGACAAACAAAACAGGAGCTCCCCATGGTGATGTACTTGGTCGTATGAAACCACGCTCTAAAATTTCTTTTAGTTGGCTTTAGAGTTCTTTCATTTCACTAGGTGCGAGTCTGTATGGAGCACGAGCTATTGGTGCAGCTCCTGGTACGAGATCTATTTGAAATTCAACAGATCGATGTGGAGGTAGTCCCGGTAATTCTTTCGGAAATACATCAGGAAATTCTTTTGCGACGGGAACATCATTGATGTTCTTTTCTTCGGGTTTGACTTCTTCGATGTGTGCTAGAACGGCATAGCAACCTTTTCTTATTAGTTTTTGTGCCTTCAAATTACTAATAAGATTTAGCTTCGCGTTGCTCTTTTCTCCGTACACCATTATAGGTTTCCTTTTTCTCGTACAATGCGAATTGCATTTTTGTAACATACGATTTTCGCTCTCTCCTTTTTCAACCAGTCCATGCCGATTATCACATCAAAACTCTCTAACTCTACTGGTATCAAATCGATCTTAAATGTTTCGCTAACCAGTTTAATTTCTTGATTCCAACATATTTTATCTGCCGAAATTAATTTACCGTTTGCTAATTCGAGTAAAATTTATTATTCATAGGCGTCAATGGACCACTTAATTTAGCATAAAAATCTCTACTCATATAACTTCTATCCGCACCCGAATCAAATAAAACATAAGCAGGTTTTTCATCGATAAGAAACGTACCCGTAACAAGCTCCGGGTCTTCCTGCGCTTCTTCCGCATTAATGTTAAAAACTCTCCCACTGCTTTGCCCATTATTATTTCCCTGGTTTGGATAAGCAATTTTGTAGTGGCCCTTCTTCCCGCATCCAAAACAAATAATGTGGGCATTACTTGTTCCTTTACCCGATGGTCCATAAATTTCACACTTCGTTGTATCATGACCCTTTCTATTACATTTAGTACATGTTGCTGGACAAAAAGTAGTTGGATGGTACCCTTCACACCTCAGACACGGAATTTTCTGATTTTGATTACCAGTTTTGTTATTGAGATTGTTGTTGGGATTTTTGTTGTTGCGGTTGGTATTATTGTTGGGATGATTGTTGTAGTTGTTGTTGTTGGAATGGTTTTTGTTGCGTTTGTTGTTGCGAAAAATGGTGCGGTTGTGGTTGTGATTGTGGTGTTGATTGTTGAAATTGTGACTCTTGTCACTGGGTTCTTCCCACTTTCTCTTGACTTGTTTCATTTTGGCCTCCTCGGCTGCCTGCTCTTTAATCTTTCCATCGATCTGGTTTATAAGTTTGTGAGCCATTCGGCTTGCCTTTTTCATTGAAGTGGGCGCGCTTGAACTCACATCCTCCTGAATTCTCTCTGGTAACCCCTTTAGAAACTCATCGATCTGTCCTTCTTCATCTTCGAACACTCTTGGGCACAATAAACACAACTCGGTGAATTGTCGTTCGTATGTGGTGATATCGAATCCCTTCGTTCGTAATTCTCTAAGCTCTGTCTTGAGCTTATTGACTTCGTTTCTGGGACGGTACTGCTCGTTCATCAAGTGTTTGAATGCTGACCACGGTAGTGCGTAAGCAGCATCTTGTCCCACTTGTTCGAGATAGGTATTCCACCATGTTAATGCAGTACCTGTGAAGGTATGCGTGGCGTACTTTACCTTATCTTCCTCAACACATTTGCTTATAGCAAACACAGATTCGACCTTTTTGGTCCATTGTTTCAGTCCAATTGGTCCTTCATTTCCATCGAATTCCAAAGGTTTACAGGCAGTGAAAGCCTTGTAGGAGCATCCTATACGGTTTTCTGTGGAGTTAACTCCACTGCTAGACCCACAGTTATTGTTGTTTTGCATTGCAGCCTGTACTGCGGCTGTATTTGCTGCAAGGAAAGCACGAAAGTCTTCCTCACTCATGTTCAAGTTCTGACGAGTAGTCGGTGCCATTTCCTTTAAAAATAGCCAAAAGAATTAAGTTAATCATATAGAATATTAAGAGTAGTCAATAGTATTCCGTAGCATAATGTGAACTCATTTATAAAAGCTTTTTCTTCTTATTAGCATTTTATAAGTTTTAATTCGGGTAATACCTACCCGTTAAGTTCATACTTAGTAGCTAACATACAATTCAACTACTACAATTCTATATGAAAAATTGATTATAATAATATTTCACATTCAAACTTTTATACAATATTTTGCAAACTTACAATACTGCTATTTTACATATAGCATGAAATATAACACATAAAAACTCTGATACAAAACAGTTGCGAAAACAATTCTAGTTAATACGCAAGTCGTTCAACAAAGGCAATAAAGACACATAATTCATACGTCCAGAAACAAGTCATGCATTCTGGTTTTACTAAGACTACTTCCCATCCTTGGTCTTGTGGAACATAACCGTTGTGACCATTGACAAGATAGCATGTTGTAATGTCATCAAAAGGATAAGGGTTTCGTAATGTCCAACAGCCCCGTAATAATCTAAAAACCTTGTTTCTTACCCCAACTACTGAATCCGTCACTTGTGGGAAGGTTTTATTTAAAAGTTGCAATCCGATGTTCTTTTTCTCACTTTGGTAAGAAGCGAACATCACTAACCCGTAAGCATAACATGCTTCTTTATGTTGCATGTTAGAAGCTCTTTCTAATTCACAAAATCCTATGTTGGGATATGTTGAGTCAAAATAGGTTCTTAATCCGTAGCGTGAAATTGCATTTGGGTTCCCCGCATTTAACGCTTTAAAGAAAACACAGCGTAACTTACAGTCTCCCCAATGTGATATACCCCACCTATCAAAGGAAAGCCTTTTATAAACTAAGGCATTTCTGGAAAGTCTTTCAAATGTTTGACAAGTTAATTTCGCCATAACTAATTGTGCTGATGAATTCTGACCGACTCTAGACAAGACTTCATCAATTATATCCTCTGGTAGGTCTTCTAAAATATTCGGTGGTCTACCCTTAATGTCCATTTTGTGTTTTTATACTGTAAAAATAGACGAGGGTTAGATTCATAAAAGATAATTAACAAACAATACAAGCAATTTTTATATAGAACATAAAAGTACAAGCACACTACAATACATATAATACACAACATGATTACAACCCTCTAATCTGAATCACTGATTTCTTCTTCTTCCGACTTGGTTCGTTTTCCTAATTTTCTAGGAATATATGGTGTTCCTCTAATACGAGCCGTCGTTTTCCACAATGGTTTAGAAAAACCTGGTGGTTTAGAGGTTCCCGAGTCATTATTACATTTTAAGAAATACGAATGTTGCCAATACATATAAAGTTCATCGGGGTTGGAATCGGATTTCTCTATTTTTATACCTTTTTCCTTATTATTTTCTTTCGCTTTATTAAATTGGGTCGAGGTAATTTCTATAACATCATCGGAATCCTCATCGGGATCCGATTCATCAAAAAATTGATAATCTTCCCAATATTTTGCTTCCTCGGCGAAAACACCATTAACCATTATTAACTTTGGTCCGTTGGTTGAGGATTTTCTCTTATTTAATCGATTTACTATAGGTATCAATATTTCTTCCTCCAAAACCTCTTCTTCTTCTGGTTCCTCCTCTTTCAGTTCCTCCTCTTCCGGTTCCTCTTCTTCCTGTTCCTCTTCGGGAATTTGTGAATCTTCCCAAAATATATTCGACTCTTCATTATTATTAGGTGAATCGATGGATTTGTACTAGTGGTAGACATCTATCACACAATATCAAACACATTATGAGGTTAATATATCACATAATATTTACATGTTAATAATATATAGTTTCCAACAAAAGTGTTAAGCAAACGTTTTTAAAGAAAACACGGTCGAAGTCCAGGCTCACTAATGTATCCTAACAAACTCGATAAGACACACTAATGCAAATTTCTGGTTCTCTAAGACCAACGCTCGGATACCAACTGAAATGTCCCGTTCATATTGATTATAAACGTTCCATATTAATTGATTTCGTTGCGAGATTTTGACCTCTATATGAGATGTTTTTCAAAGACTGCATTCGATTTTAGAACAAACCATAACCTTTAAAATATTACGACGATTATCAAATAATGATAATCTAAAATATAGCATTTTTCACACGATCATTACATAATAGTTTACAATAATATTACACATCAACATAAGTCTTCGAATGCAGTTTTTAAACAATATTATACAAGCATGGACTCCAAATCTTGTCCTTAATTTAGTATGCAACAGCGGAAGCTCTTAATAATCACCTGAGAATAAACATGCTTAAAACGTCAACAAAATTGTTGGTGAGTTATAGGTTTAACCTACATATTATCAAATCATAATAATAGACCACAAGATTTCATTTTTATAACACATCTCATATCAGGCATTTCGCAAACTGCATAGAGATAAAAATCATTCATATGTTGAACACCTGGTAACCGACCTTAACAAGATGCATATAGAATATCCCCATCATTCCGGGACTATCATCGGATATGATAAATCGAAGTACTAAAGCATCCGTAACTCGGATGAGGCTTGTTGGGCCAAATAGATCTATCTTTAGGATTCGCGTCAATTAGGGGCCATTTCCCTAATTCTTAGGCTACCAAGCTAAAAAGGGGCATATTCGGTTCGATAATCCAACATAGAAAGTATTTTCGATTACGTGTGTCTATTTTGTAAAACTTTATAAAACTGCATGTATTCTCATCCCAAAAAAATAATAGATTTTAAAAGTGGGACTATAATTCACTTTCACAGATTTTTACTTCGTCGGAAAGTAAGACTTGGCCACTGGTCGATTCACGAACCTATAACAAATATGTACATATATATATCAAAGTATGTTCAAAATATATTTACAACATTTTTAATACGTTTTAATGTTTTAAGTTTATTAAGTCAGCTGTCCTCGTTAGTAACCTACAACTAGTTGTCCATAGTTAGATGTACATAAATAAATCGATATATATTATATTGGATCAATCCACGACCCAGTGTATACACGTCTCAGGCTAGATCACAACTCAAAGTATATATATTTTTGGAATCAACCTCAACCCTGTATAGCTAACTCCAACATTACTGCATATAGAGTGTCTATGGTTGTTCCAAATAATATATATACATGGGTCGATATGATATGTCAAAACATTTGCATACGTGTCTATGGTATCCCAAGATTACATAATATATTAGAATACATGTAATACAATATAAGTTAGCTAGGATATGATTAATATAGATTTGTTACCAATTTTCACGTAGCTACAACAAGAAAAATTATCCAAACTTGTTTTACCCATAACTTCTTCGTTTTAAATTCGTTTTGAGTGTTTCAAGTTGCTATGGTTTCATATTGAACTTAAGTTTATGAATCTAAACAGAAAACGTATAAGTTTATAGTCAAAAATATAGGTTACAAGTCATTTTTGTAAAGGTAGTCATTTCAGTCGAAAGAACGACGTCTAGATGACCATTTTGAAAAACATACTTCTACTTTGAGTTTAACCATGATTTTTGGATATAGTTTCATGTTCATAAGAAAAATCATTTTTCTAGAAGAACAACTTTTAAATCAAAGTTTATCATAGTTTTTAATTAACTAACCCAAAACAGCTCGCAGTGTTACTACGACGGCGTATATCCGGTTTTACGGTGTTTTTCGTGTTTCCCAGTTTTAAATCATTAAGTTAGCATATCATATATATATAGAACATGTATTTAGTTGATTTTAAAAGTCAAGTTAGAAGGATTAACTTTTGTTTGCGAACAAGTTTAGAATTAACTAAACTATGTTCTAGTGATTTCAAGTTTAAACCTTTGAATAAGGTAGTTTTATATATATGAATCGAATGATGTTATGAACATCATTACTACCTCAAGTTTAGTAGGTAAACCTACTGGAATTGACAAGAAATGATCTAGCTTCACAAGGATCTTGGATGGCTTGAAAGTTCTTGAAGCAGAATCATGACACGAAAACAAGTTCAAGTAAGATTATCACTCGAATTAAGATAGTTATAGTTATAGGAATTGAATCTAAGTTTGTATATGAGTATTATCTTGATTTAGAATGATATCTTATTGTAAACAACAAGGATTTCTTGAGGTTTGATGATATCTTTACAAGATTGGAAGTGAGCTAGTAAACTTGGAAGTATTCTTGATTTTATGAAACTAGAACTTGTAGAATTTATGAAGAACACTTAGAACTTGAAGATAGAACTTGAGAGAGATCACTTAGATGAAGAAAATTGAAGAATGAAAGTGTTTGTAGGTGTTTTTGGTCGTTGGTATATGGATTAGATATAAAGGATGTGTAATTTTGTTTACATGTTGATTACTAATATTTTTGTAATTTTATGAGATATTTCATGCTAGTAGCCAAATGATAGTTCCCACATGTGTTAGGTGACTCACATGGGCTACTAATAGCTGATCATTGGAGTTTATATACCAATAGTACATACATCTAAAAGCTGTGTATTGTACGAGTACAAATACGGGTGCATACGAGTAGAATTGTTGATGAAACTGAACGAGGATGTAATTGTAAGTATTTTTGTTAAGTAGAAGTATTTTGATAAGTGTCTTGAAGTCTTTCAAAAGTATATGAATACATATTAAAACACTACATGTATATACATTTTAACTGAGTCGTTAAGTCATCGTTAGTCGTTACATGTAAATGTTGTTTTGAAACCTTTAGGTTAACGATCTTGTTAAATGTTGTTAACCCATTGTTTATTATATCTAAAGAGATGTTAAATTATTACATTATCATGATATTATGATATATTAATATATCTTAGTATGATATATATACATTTAAATGTTGTTACAACGATAATCGTTACATATATGCCTCGTTTCGAAATTCTTAAGTTAGTAGTCTTGTTTTACATATGTAGTTCATTGTTAACACACTTAATGATATACTTAATTATCATTTTATCATGTTAAACATAGTGTATCAATATCTTAATATGATTCATATGTATTTAGTAAGACGTTGTTATAACGATAATCGTTATATATATCGTTTCGAGTTTCTTAATTCAATAAACTCATTTTTATGTATATCACTCATTGATAATATACTTAGTGAGATACTTACTTATCATAATCTCATGTTAACCATATATATATCCATATATATATATATATCATCATGTATTTTTTACAAATTTTTAACGTTCGTGAATCGCCGGTCAGCTTGGGTGGTCAGTTGTCTATATGAAGCACATTTCAAATAATCAAGTCTTAACAAGTTTGATTGCTTAACATGTTGAAAACATTTAATCATTTAAATATACCAATTTCATTTAATATATATAAACATGGAAAAGTTCGGGTCACTACATATATAATAAGTACCCATGTTTTAACAAACATGCAACCAACATGTACAATACACGCAAACCAACGTATACTAAACTCAAATAGCATAAGTCTATTTTATAGTTCAGGCTACCTGGAATAGACGCGGATGTCAAGCCCTTATGGATCTATATACAACTACTCGCGCCCACCAGTTCTTATAACTGGCAGTTACTAGTTACTGAAGCTAAGGGATTTTCGGTTCAAACTCAGTGTAGAATTTAGTATGTACTTGTGTCCATTGCGTTTAAAATAAAGTGCATGTATTCTTAGCCCAAAAATATAGATTGCAAAAGCAATTAAAAAGGGATCTATAAACTCACCTTAGCAGCACATAAATTCATTCACCGAAATATGATTGAAACTCGGAATGCAAAGTAACCGTAGATCTCAACCTAGAGAACATATGTTGGTCAATAAATGTCTAATAAGCTAGGTCGGGTCATAGTGTATCACAATCCTAATGCTCGAGACCGACATGCAAAAGTTAACAAAAGTCATCTCAAAAGTCAATCTGACCCAATATGATCTTTAAATCTATACATGTTTATTATATTAACATAGTATAAGTCTTGATACTTGAACGAATTTATAATTTATCAAACTCAAAATATTATTTATTTCAGGAGCTATATTATATTTGAATTATCATGGCAATCGAAAATATTTTATTATTTCACATAGTTTTTCAATACTTGTAAAATCAGATTATAGTGTTTATAAAGTTTTAAAACATGATAAGACAGTCAACTTTGACAATTGTTCAACAAAACGAGACGTGCCTTATATAGAAATTCACTTACTCGATTAGTAATTTCTAAAAATCCAATTTATCAATCTCATAGACAAGTTGTTTAAATATTAATTTACAGTTTCAAACACAATTTCAATTAACGTCAAACATAATTCAGTTGACCATATCTTTTAATCCGTTCATTGAAATCACGCGATTTCTAAATGAAAAGTTATTAATTTTTCGATAGCTTTCCAACGACATGCATATCATATACTTTATATCAGTAGCATATGTATCAAATTCGTGATTCATCATAAACTATCTAACGACAAAATTAAAGCATACAATGATGCATAAACATATATACTCGAGCACTAGACATGGATACACTATTAATATATAAAAGATAAGATATGAATACTCACATATCAATATTGTGATTCAATATTGCAGGAAAGTACGTAGACGCAACAGAGATGATAAACACTAGGTTTGACTTGCGAACAATACCCACGAACATTACCCATAACCTCCATAGCTATAACCCATAATTTCCTTAGCTTTGACTTATTTGAAAACTCAGTTTGAAATCATTTGAGCAGAACTTCGTCGTAGTATTTTATGTATAATACTACTAATAATAATACTCCTAACTATAATAATATTAATCTTAATTATAATAATAATAATAATAATAATAATAATAATAATAATAATAATAATAATAATAATATAAATAAAAATAAATATACTAATATATATATATATATATATATATATATATATATATATATATATATATATATATATATATATATGATGGTTAAAGCTAAGGGGTATAAAATACTATTAAATTTTACAAGAAAATACTATTAAATACGATACAATTTTATACAAGATATTTATTTATTTAGAGAATGGATATACTTAAACCTTGCTACAACACTTATAGGCAGTGTACCTAATCGTACAGTAGTGTAGTTTTTAGTAAGTCCGGTTCGTTCCACAGGGAAAATCTTTAAACAAAGCTTAACGCTATATTAGTTTACTTTTATAAAAATGCAAATATATATATAAGTAATATTATTATTATAAAGGGGGGTTTTTACCGTTTAATGACCGGTTTGTCGATTTTAAAACTTTAGTCGTAGTTAAAACCAAATGTAAAATAATAAATAAATACAAGACTTAATTTAAAGCGTAAAGTAAATAACGATAATGAAATTGCGAATAATAAAAGTGCGATAAAATAAACTTGCGATAATTAAAAAGTACGATAATTAAAAGTGAAATTAAATACAATAACAATAAAAATGCGATAATTAGAAGTGCAATTAAATATAAAATAAAGGAAATTAAATATGAAATAAAAGAATTATGCTTATTTAAACTTCCGTAATCATGATGTTTGACGTGTTGATTTTAGTTTTATGCCCATGGGTTAATTGTCCTTTGTCCTGGATTATTTAATATGTCCGTCTGGTTTTTGTCCATAACAGTCCATCAGTCATAAATATAAAGTGCGAGTGTCCTCGTCAAATTATCCTTATACCCGAAGTTAAATATTCCAATTAATTGGGGATTCGAATTGTAACAAGGTTTTAATACTTTGTTTAATGAATACACCAGGTTATCGACTGCGTGTAAACCAAGGTTTTACTACTTTGTTAACAATTACACCAATTACCCTTGAATGTAATTCACCCATGTTTCAACAATTCTAGTGGCTATTAATCCATTCCCGTGTCCGGTTAAATGAACGATTATTCGTACATATAAATACCCCGCCCATCGTGTCCGATTGAGTGTATATGGTTATTTATAGGGACGTCCAATTGTAAATCTTTATATTAAAATTAACAAACTATCATTTAGTTAAACAAATATAAAGCCCATTAATAGCCCATCGTCTAATTTCCACAAGTGTCGTTCTTTTGTCCAAACCCCAATTATGGTACAAAGCCCAATTACCCAATTTTAGTAATTAGCCCAACATCATGATTACTTCGGATTAAATAAGCATAATAATAACTTAGCTACGAGACATTAAATTAAAAAGGTTGAACATAACTTACAATGATTAAAAATAGCGTAGCGTTACACGGACAGAATTTCGACTTACACCCTTACAATATTCGCTAACATACCCTTATTATTAGGATTAAAATTAAAATTAAAATTAAAATTAAAATTAAAATTAAAATTAAAATATAAATATAAATATTTACGTATAGATATAGAGAGGATGGATATATATTATATGTTTTTGCGATCAGAATTCGTTTGCTTTTATAGGGAGTTTCAGAATTTGGGTCTCCGCGACTCGCGGCAACTTTTGCCTTCAAACTCCACGAGTCGCGGAGTTTGAAATTACAGCTCACCAACTTTGGAGTCTCTCTTGCCGACGGATTTTTTTATTTATATAATATATAAATAATTATAAGAATTATTTGAATATTATATTATATTTATGTGCATAGTTGACTTGTAATTTTTAGTCCGTTGCGTCGAGCGCTGAGAGTTGACTCTGGTTCCGGTTCCGGATTTTCGAACGTCCTTGCGTACAATTTAATATCTTGTACTTTACGTTTTGAATCTTGTACTCTTGTAATTTCGAGACATTTCTTATCAATAATTGGAACCTCTTTGATTGTATTTTGTACTTTTGAGCTTTTTGGTCGTTTGCGTCTTCAATTCGTCGAATCTGTATTTTGTCTTCACCTTTTATTATTTAAACGAATATCACTTTTAAATAGAACAATTGCAACTAAAAGCTTGTCTTTCTTGAGGAATAATGCTATGAAATATATGTTCGTTTTTAGCATTATCAAATATTCCCACACTTGAGCGTTGCTTGTCCTCAAGCAATATCGTCTTGAAATACTAGAATCACTTCTTTATTCTTCACACTTTGTACATCAGTGATTTCTATACGGCGGTATAAACAATGGTAGTAACGATATGGTTTACAGTCCCACATGACTATAAAATTTAGATCCATTAAGGAAATTGGATCTTTATGAAAACATTTGATCTTTTGAAAATTAAATCTAGTTTTTACCCTAGATAAGTTTTTCGGAATAACCCTTCACCGGTGTTTGCAAATTATTTTTGTGGGTTTGGTGGGTTTCAGATTTGAAAATTTTAGCTCAAAACTTCCGGTTTTGTGTCACCCACTTGCTAATCTTGTATTAGGAAAGCAACACGTCCAGTTTACTTGTCCCGTATATTATCTTTCGGTAAACTACCGTCCGGTTGTAAAGGAAAGCGTTGAACAAGTCAACTGTTAAGGCAATGTCCCCTGACATGCTTTTAATTATGGTCTATAACGTGTCAGACGCAATTACTATCCTTGGTAGGAGCAATAGTAAAGCTCACCCTTATAATTTGTAGGTTTGGCACAAGGTCCTGTCTTTGACCACTATGCAACCACCGTTCTTACGGTTGACACCCGATTTGGTTCAGGTGACCTAATGAATTCCAAGTGAATTCCTAGGATTTTATGTTCAATGGTAATGAATGCATTGAAAATGGGTTTTTAGAAAACAAATCGGTTTGTAATTTTGATCAAAATATTTTCTCGTTCAAGCTCGAGTTTAGATATCATTGAATTCCATGAGTTTGAATTCTCAATCTTTAAGGTCAATCTCTAGGATTGAGTAATATCAGGCTTAAAAGCTGATTTTTGATCTTTTAAGGAGATTATCCTTTCTGGGAATCTGATTCATTAGTCTTATCCAGCTAATTTGCATGGTGCCCCCCCATTGTACGAGACAAAATCCTTCTCATGGTTAGGATAAATCTGACCACTTGGCGACCCTGTTTAATGCTGAGGTCCGTGGATTTCCTGCTGATTTTAGTGATGACTTTTCTAGATTTTTCGTCAACCTACAGCTGGTCTGGACGACAACTTCATGACCTATATCAAGAAGCGCGTTTCTTTTTCGGAAGACTTTACTTCCTTTTAATGATGGAATTGATTCATCGTGTAGATCCATCTCTTCTTTTCTTTCATCGGGTAAAACAGTTTAGTTTGGTCCAAAGCAAAAGTATTTTCAGTTATTTGTATAAAAATATGTGACATATGTTTTGAATAACTTGGAGAATTTTCCCACACTTGGCTTTTATTTTCCTTTTTATTGTCCTCTATTCCATTTTAAATGAATTTTAACATTTTGGTTTGTTTCTCAATTTATGTCCTTTCCGAGGTAACAATAATTTCGGTGTTAAAACCTAGTTTTATCATTCATAAATATGTATAAACATGATTTTGAGTTCATTTAATTAAAAATTTTGAAAATTTTTACTAGAATTGGGTAGTCAGTATATAAGACTAGGGCTGTTCTTTATTATCAGAGAGCACTAGATTCTAATACAACTACTGCTTTACTAGTATTTTTAATGGTAATCAAGTGTTTAAGATAAAAATTATAAAATCCGAAAGAATTTAACCCCTTCCCATACTTAAGATCTTGCAATGCCCTCATTTGCAAGAAATCAGTAACAATTTAAATTATTGAGGGTGATTTGTGTGAAAATAATTAAATTTTTACCAAAGTTTCCAAATATATTGGCGTTTGTTTGCCGAATGATAAATGGTGCACATCATTTGTTCATTCCGTCTTGTTGTTATTTCACATATATTTTGCATCTTGTCGTCAAAATTAGTTGCTTTTGCTGAACTTAATGCCAGTCTTTGAAAATGCGTTGTTTTACCCTGTTGTGTACATAAGATAAACTGCAAACATATATACATATTTTTGAAGTTTGGTATATTACCCCACATTCAAAAATTATTAAAATCTAAGAATAAAAGTTAGAAAATTATAAAAACTATTACAATATTAACATAAGTATTAAACGTATCAACATTACAAATAATAAAATAAAAAAAAACTAAGTAGACTAGGGATGATACTGATACCAATAGGGGTTCCATGCATAACCATAGGTGCAATAAAATGCTTCGAAAGGGTTATACGTAGGATACGGTGGTTGCATCTCTATAGACCAGGGAGGGAATATGGGCTTTGGAGTAGGAATATAGTTTCTACCTATATGTTGGCAATAAGCTATGATTTGGTTTTGATGAACTTGCCAATCTTCAAATGCTCTTTGTCTAGCATTTTCGTACTCCTGTGAAGCTATAAACCTTTGCATTTCTTGCATTTCATTTCCCCCTCCTACATTACCTTGCTGTTGGTTTCTCTCAACCTGTGGATGTCTACCATGGTATTGTACTGCGGCGTTATTTCGCCTCTTCAAAACTTTCGCACCATGGTATACATTTAAACCTATTGTATCGCGGGGTTCTGGTTCTTCGACTAATAATCCCCCCCGACTTATATCCACACCGAGATATTCAGCAATCAAAGTAATAAATATACCACCTCCTATTATGCTATGCGGTCTCATCCCCCTAACCATAGCTGATAAATAATAACCCACACAATAAGGTATACTTACAGCGCTTTGTGGGTCTCGAATACACATATGGTAAAACAAATCCTGTTCATTTACCTTTTCCTTGTTCTTACCTCTTTGTGTAATCGAATTAGCTAAAAACCTATGAATTACTCTTAATTCAGCTCTATCTATATCCAAATAAGAGTAATTTCCCCCTTTGAATCGGTGATGGCTTGTCATTTGACTCCATACACCATGTGTATCAAAATTTTCATCTATCTTTCTACCATTTAGTATCAACCCTCTACGTAAAGCCTGAGCCATGTCTAGTAAAGACATGTGGCGCATCGAACCACCTAACAAAAATCTAATAAAAGATCGATCGGTTAAACTAGCTACCCGATCATTTAATTCTATACTACACAACAATTCTTCACACCATACTTTATATACAGGTCTACGCATGGTGAATAAACGTACCCAGTCGTTAAAAGTAGAATTACCATACCTCTGTGTAAGTAATTCCCTAATTGGCCCGGCCAATTCTACAGCTTCTAATGGTCCCCATTCTATGACCCTAGGTACCTCAACAACTTTAGAATGAAGAGTATGCAAACCCCTTTGGTATTTTGGATAATCTATCCAAAGTCTGTCAAATCTCAGGTTCGGGTGCAAATCTTCCAAGTGCATATCAGAGAATGTCATGACTGGATGAGGTATATCTTGTTTGTAGTAGTTATCCACCTCCTGTTGTTCCGCATTCTCAGCAGGAGCATTGCGAGCTTGGGATGAAGATTCACCCCTTTCAGTCTGCAAAACACATCAAACACAATTTTTGTGCATCCAAATATGCATTAGTGTCAGCAAAATCATCAATCAAAATAATTACAATGACATGATCAATTTATATTAAACTTAATCTCATTTTCATATTTTCATCAAATCTACACTTTTTCAAATAAGCATATACGAAAATGTTTGCCAAGTTCATAAGCATTCAACTCAAATAACATGTCAAAATAATCATTACTAGCAATTAAACAAGTTTCAAATGGCATTATCTTTCAAAAATCAAGTTCATGAATTTTAGACTTGAAAAAGTCCACTTTAATTCTCAAAATCATGTTTAGGCTCAAAGTTTGGATCATTTAACTACCTAAACATGTTACACTACTTAATTTAGCAACAATTCATGACAAAAATCGGCCATAACCTGTTTATATCAAAAAGCCCCAAATTGCTCAAGAACACAAACCCTAGATTACTCAAAATTTGAAGTTTAAGGCTTCTAATCATGTTAAATAGCATCAATCTAGGTTATACAAGCATAATACATAAACAATTTAAGCATAATTACACTAAAAAGCATCAAAATCAAATTGGGTATAAAATTGCTCAAGAACACTAATTTTCGGATTAAATGGTGTTTAGGTGTAGAAATTTACCGTTTTTCTTGAGTAATTCCTTGATAGCATCCTTCTCAACATGATTTTAGTAAAAGATTTGATGATTAACTGTTAAAAATTGTGATTTTGGGGGTGTTTTTTTCCGGGTTTTTTCGGAGTATTTTCGCTGTATGTTTGAGTTGTGGTGTGGACTGATCAGTTCAGCTCGATTTTATTTTTTCCTGTATTTTGGTCCTCCCGCGATTCGCGGGGTTTAAACCTTCAAACTCCGCGAGTCGCGGAGTTTGTATTTTTTTTTTTTTTAATAACATCTTATACTAATTAAAACAATTAAGTAATTAATTTTAAAATTTTGTTTCCCTTGTTATTTAGGACGAGGTCGTTTCGGATCGATGTCCTAGTCCGTCCTTCGACAAAATTTTAAAATTTGTCTTTTTGTAGCGATTGTTTTAAAAGCTAAGATTTTTAGGTTTTTTAATGTTTTTGGCATACTTTAATTCAATAAGATTAAAAATAATGATAATAAAAGTTCGCGTCCCTCCCTCGGGTAAAGCAATTTCGGTTCAAAGACCTAGTCTTCAACTTACGACGAAGTTTAAAAATCATATTTTTAACTTAATGAGATAAAGTAAATTTTTGTTTTTAAATTCACACCAAACTTAAAATAAAAATACATAAAATTAAAAATTAATATTAAAAATTCACACCAAACTTAAAATTTAAAATGCATAAAAATAAAATTCATATTTTAAAAATTAAAAATTCACACCAAACTTAATTTAAAAATTCATATTATAAATTCACACCAAACTTATATTAATTTTTCAAATATTTACAATTTTAAATATATTGTTTTTACAAAGTTTACAATATTAATTTAAGATTTATATATTAATTTTAAAAACATGGTAAAAATAAAATTAAAAATCTTTTTGGCTTTTTATCCCACTTTAATCAATCAAATATTATCAAAAATATGCGCCCCTCTTTTCGGTAAAGTAATTTCGGTTCCAAGACCTAATTTAACTCATGACGAATTTTTGAAATATTTTGGGTTGATTTGATTAAAGATATTTATACCTTAAGAATAAACGTTAAATTTCGCAGTGATGTAATAAATTTTTGAATGATATCAATAATTTCGATCGCCAAACCTAATTTTATTTAATACTAATTTAATACTTTATAGCGAACAAATTAGCGTTTATTATCAAAAGGTTAAAAATAAAAATAAAAAAAATAAAAACTGTACAAACATACCTGTGAAATAGATTTCTTAGTTATATGATCTATCCCATTCATAAGATAGTCGGTTTAATTGGTTTTCCATGGCTACATAGGCGTAACCTCGAGCATTCGGTGTTTTTTCTTCTAAACATACGAACGGTCCGTCTCTGCATAAAGTAACAAATTCGGTATTTGAATAGGTTTGATTATTTAAACATTTACCTCCATGTGACCATTTTCCGCATTTGTGACATCTTTCTAGGTGTCGTGCTCTTCTTTTCGCTGCGGATTTTGATTTTCCTTTACCAAATTGTAACTTATTATCTTCGCATCTGGATTCTTTTCTAACTCCGTCCAATCTTTCTCTGATTACTGATACTATTTCACTCGGAAGTGTGTCATTATTACGTTTAGTGATCAAAGCGTGTAGCATTAGACCATGGTTTAGTTCACAGGCAGTCTTCATTTCCTAAAAAAAATAAAAATTCAGAATGGGGGGAGAAGACTAGTTCTTTAGGGTCTGCTAGGGAAAGACCGTTCGGGTTCCATTTTCGAGAACTACACGAAAACAGACAATCTAACTCTAACAGAAATACATAAACCCCCTATACTTAGTTAGCTGTGGTATCGAAATTGTGATTAACTTCATTGTCTTTTTCCATCGGACCATGTATGTAATGTTTAACTCTGTGACCATTAACTTTAAATTCAATCCCATTTGAATTTATTAATTCTATCGTTCCGTATGGGAAAACTCTTTTGACTATGAATGGTCCAGACCATCTTGATTTCAATTTTCCAGGAAATAGCTTGAATCATGAATTGAAAAGAAGAACTCTGTCTCCTTCTTTAAATTCTTTTGAACTTCTGATTTTTTTATCATGCCATTTCTTCATTCTTTCCTTATAGATTAACGAATTATCGTATGTTTCATGTCTGAATTCTTCTAATTCGTTTAGTTGACTTAATCGTAGACGTCCAGCTTCATGTAAATCAAGATTACATGTCTTCAAAGCCCAAAATGCTTTGTGTTCAATTTCTACTGGAAGATGACATGCTTTTCCATAAACAAGTCTAAAAGGTGTGGTTCCAATTGGAGTTTTGTAGGCTGTTCTAAAAGCCCAGAGTGCATCCTCTAATTTAATGGACCATTCCTTCGGATTTGATCCTACGGTTTTCTCTAGAATACGTTTTAAAGCTCGGTTGGTATTTTCAACTTGTCCACTTGTTTGTGGATGATATGCGGTGGAGATTTTATGAGTTACTCCATATCTTTTAAGAACTTTCTCAAGTTGATTATTACAGAAATGAGTACCCCGATCACTTATTAAAGCTTTCGGTATTCCAAACCTTGCAAAAAGACGTTTTAAAAAGTTGACTACAACTCGTGCATCATTAGTTGGGAGAGCTTGTGCTTCCACCCATTTAGATACATAATCAATGGCTACGAGTATATATAGATTATTATGAGATTTTGGAAATGGACCCATAAAGTCAATACCTCAAATGTCAAATACTTCACATACTTGGATGACATTTTGTGGCATTTCATCACGTTGACTTATTTTTCTGGCCCTTTGACAAGCATCACAGGATTTGCAAAGAAGGTGTGCGTCTTTGTAAATTGTAGGCCAATAGAATCCAGCATCATAAACTTTTCTTGCTGTTAGTTGAGGCCCATAATGCCCTCCTGTTGGTCCTGTGTGACAATGGTTTAATATTTTACTAGCTTCATCTCCAAATACACATCGGCGTATTATTCCATCGGGACAACTTTTAAACAGATGTGGATCTTCCCAGAAATAGTGTTTTATATCACTGAAGAATTTTTTTCGTTTTGGGTACGATAATCCTTTTTCAAGGAATCCACAAACTAAGTAGTTTGCATAGTCTGCAAACCATGGAATTTCTTTATAATCTATCTTCAATAGATATTCATCAGGAAAGTTGTCTTGTATGGCCGATTCATTTAGAACTTCTAATTCAGGATTTTCAAGACGAGAAAGATGATCAGCGGCGAGATTTTCTGCTCCTCTTTTATCTCGAATTTCAATATCAAACTCTTGTAAGAGTAAGATCCAACAGATTAATCTTGGTTTAGCATCTTGTTTCGAAAATAGGTATCTAAGAGCAGAATGGTCGGTATAAACTACCGTTTTTGCTAGAATGAGATATGATCGAAATTTGTCAAAAGCAAAGACAATAGCAAGGAGTTCTTTTTCAGTAGTTGTATAGTTCGTTTGTGCTCCTTGTAACGTCTTACTAGCAAAATATATAGGTTGAAATCATTTTTCAATCCTTTGTCCTAAAACGGCTCCCATTGCAAAATCACTTGCATCGCACATTAGTTCAAATGGTAGATTCCAATTTGGTGTTATCATGATCGGCGCATTAGTGAGTTTCTCTTTAAGAATATTAAAAGATTTGATACATTCATCTGAAAAGATGAATGGAGCATCTTTTTCTAGGAGTTTATTCATAGGAGTGGCAATTTTAGAAAAATCTTTTATGAAACGTCGGTAAAAACCGGTATGCCCTAGAAAACTCCTAACTCCTCTAACATTGGTGGGATGTGGAAGTTTAGCAATTACATCTACTTTAGCTCTATCCACTTCAATTCCTTCTTTTGAAATTTTATGTCCAAGAACGATGCCTTCTTTAACCATGAAATGGCATTTCTCCCAATTAAGAACTAGATTTGATTGTTCGCATCTAATAAGCAGTCGTTCCAGATTAACTAGACATGATTCAAATGTATCACCGAAGACTGAAAAGTCATCCATGAAAACTTCCATGCATTCTTCTATCATGTTGTGAAAAATCGCCATCATACACCTTTGAAAGGTTGCAGGGGCGTTACAAAGTCCAAATGGCATGCGTTTGTAAGCAAAAGTACCATAAGGGCACGTGAATGTGGTTTTCTCTTGGTCCTCGGGTGCTATTGGAATTTGAAAATATCCGAAAAATCCATCTAGAAAACAATAGTAACTATTTCCGGCTAATCTTTCCAACATTTGATCTATGAAAGGTAAGGGAAAGTGATCTTTTCTGGTGGCGTCATTTAATTTTCTATAATCAATACACACACGCCATCCTGTTACAGTTCTAGTAGGAATAAGCTCATTTTTCTCATTTGTAATGACAGTCATGCCACCCTTCTTAGGCACGCATTGAACTGGGCTTACCCATGGACTATCAGAAATTGGATAAATTAGACCTGCGTCTAGTAGTTTAATAATTTCTTTTTTAACTACATCTTGCATATTAGGATTTAGTCTTCGTTGGCGTTGCACATACGTTTTATGACCTTCTTCCATAAGGATTTTATGTGTGCAATACGAAGGACTTATTCCTTTAATATCATGAATCTTACATGCAATGGCTGGTTTATGAGCTTTCAACACAGAAATGAGTTGTGATTTCTCATTTTCAGTAAGAGAAGACGATATTATTACAGGTAATTCAGATTCACCATGTAAATAAGCGTATTCCAAATGGTTTGGAAGTGGCTTTAACTCTAATGTCGGTGGTTCTTCTATCGATGATTTGTATCGATATCTGTCTTCTTCTTTTAGCATTTGAATTTCTTCTGTTGTTGGTTCATATCCATTAGCTATAAGTGTAGCTAACATTTCAGCTTCATCAATTTGTTCTGTTCCTTCTCCTAAAGAACATTCTCCTGTTCCTTGTAATTCTGGAAATTCTTCTAATAATTCTGCATGTGCATCTATAGTTTGAATATAATAACATGTATCATTTGCAGATTGCAGTTGTTGCATTGCTCTATCAACTGAAAAGGTAACACTCTCGTCATCTATACTTAGGGTCAATTTCTTACCGAACACGTCTATCATTGCTTTAGCCGTGTTTAAGAATGGTCTTCCTAATATGAGAGGAACTTGAGAATCTTCTTCCATGTCCAGAACAACAAAATCTACTGGAAATACTAAAGTACCAACTTTAACTAGCATGTTTTCCATTATCCCTCTAGGATATTTTATTGATCTATCGGCTAGTTGTATGCTTATTCTGGTTGGTTTCAATTCTCCAAGCTCTAGTTTAGCGTATAGTGAATACGGCATTAGATTTATACTAGCACCTAAGTATGCCAATGCTTCTATTGAACTAAGACTTCCCAGAAAACATGGAATTGTGAAACTTCCTGGATCAGATAGTTTTTCTGGTATCTTATTCAACAGCACTGCTGAACAATTAGCATTCATAGTAACAGCCGAGAGTTCTTCCATTTTCTTTCTATTTGAGATCAGATCTTTCAAGAATTTAGCATATCTAGGCATTCCTGAAATCACATCAATGAAAGGAAGATTTACATTTATCTGTTTAAACATATCAAAGAATTTGGATTGCTCGGCTTCAAGTTTCTCTTTCTTCATTTTACTCGGGTAAGGAAGTGGTGGTTGGTATGGTTTAACATAAGGTTTATCCTTAGCTGTGTTATTTTCATTAACCTTTTCAACTACCGGTTCTTTTTCCTTATCTTGATTAGGTTGTGGTTCTTGTGGAGTAGGAATAGCTTCATCAGAAGTTACAAGTATTTCAGGTGGTTTAAGTGTTGTACCACTTCTTGTGGTAATGGCTTTAGCTGTTTCATTCCGGGGGTTAGCATTTGTATCACTAGGTAGACTTCCCGGTTTTCTTTCACCTATTAATCTTGCTAGGTTACTTACTTCTTGTTCCAAGTTTTGAATAGAAGCTTGTTGATTTCTAAATGCTTGAGCATTTTGTTCATTAGATTGTTTCTGAGATGTGAAAAACTGAGTTTGAGTTTCAACTAGCTTCGTCATCATATCTTCTAAATTCGGCTTTTTATCATCGTTTTCTTGTGGTGGTTTGTTTTGAAAATTAGGTCTTTGCTGATTGTAATTATTATTGGATACTTGTTGATTGCTAGGACCTTCTTGGTTGTTGTATGGAATATTTCGGTTATAATTCTGGTTTTGATTGTAAATCGGTCTTGGCGGTTGATAATTATTCTGATAATTATTTCCAGGCCTTTGGTTTATGTATGAAATATTCTCTCTTTGTTCCATTGTTAATTCAATACTGAGATAATCTTTTGTCAAATGTGGTCCTCCACACTGCTCGCAACTAATTCGTATTGAGTGAATATCCTTAGTCATCTTTTCCATTCGTCTCTCGACAGCATCTATCTTTGCGGAAATGGAATCTAAGTCATGGCTAGAATCGGCTCTAGCTGCTTTAGATGATCTAACGATATCTTTTTCTTGGTGCCACTCATGTGAGTGGGAAGCAGTGTTATCAATAATTTTGTAAGCATCAGTTTCGGTTTTCTTCATAATAGAACCACCAGCTGCTATATCTATGTCTTTTCTTGTAGTGATGTCACATCCTTCGTAGAATATTTGTACTATTTGACAGGTGTCTAAACCATGTTGCGGACATCCTCTTAACAACTTTCCAAATCTAGTCCACGCCTCATATAGAGTTTCATTCGGCTTCTGTGTGAATGTAACAATTTCTCCTTGAAGTCTTACGGCTTTAGATGCAGGAAAGAATTGTTTAAGAAAATTTTCAACTAAAACGTCCCATGTATCAATCGCCCCTTCAGGTAACGATTCCAACTAATCTTCGGCTTCTCCCTTTAAAGTCCAGGGAAATAACATGAGATCTATCTGTTCATCCTCCACTTCTCGGATTTTAAATAGTGTGCAGATCCTATTAAAGGTACGAAGATGTTCATTTGGATCTTCCTTCGGTGCACCACTAAATTGGCATTGATTAGTCACCATGTGTAGAATTTGTCCTTTGATTTCATAATCTGGCGCATTAATGTCTGGATGAGTAATTGCGTGATGTTGGCCAGTGCGTTTAGCTCTCATTCGGTCTTCCATACTTAAAGGTTCCAGATTCTCCATAATTGAATTTGTTGAATCGGAATCACTAGAGGATTCTGATTTAATGGTTCGTTCCTCAACAATCTCTGTTTGAATGATTGGTGGTTCCGGAGGAAAGTTTAGTGGTTCAGGATCTATGAATCGTTCCTGAATATTCTCCGGATTCTCAATTGTGAGTTTGGGTTCAAAAAATGGATTATCAGAAATTTGAACTGGAGTACTTGGTCGACTGGATGATGATTCTAAAGAAAAATCAACGATAGTAATATTTGCTAAATGTCTTGATCTAGTTACAGGTGGTGAACGTACAAAAGGTGGTGAACGTCTTGCTCGGTGCATTCACTAAATATCCTATTAGTTTTTAAAAGGAAAGAAAAATTATAATAAGTTATCCAATCAATAGACTTTTCTGATTTTGCCCACGTTTTGAATAGCCAAAAGATGCAGCAGATGGGCAGGATTCATTTGGTCTCAATATAATTGAGGACTGTTTGGCTCCAATAACCCGGTCCACGTACAAATCCAACTATTACTACGAACCAGAAAATTTTGATGTCTATTAATTTAACCACTTAAAATAAATTTTCGTAATTTTAAGAAATTTAGATAAGAAGTAGAATAAAAATCTATGTCCTAAAAACTAGAATAGCGAGAAATAAGAAAGAAAAAGAGCGTGTCGAAAAAGAAAAATGGTTGAAAAATAAAAGGTGACGGAAAAATAAAAGAAACTTATAACACTTAAAAACACTTAACTAACCTAACCTTATTACTACAACTAACTTAAAATTATAATCGCAAATTGAGATTACTAATTGGAATGATAATTGATACATAGGTAAAAGTCGTCTAAAAATATTAAAGCTTACAGGAAAAACTATATCCCAAATGGAAATAACTTAAAAAGAAACTAAAACTTAAAAAGGCGTCGCAAAATTCTAAAGTACCTAAATCTTAGTCTAAAGAAAAAGCACTTAAAGAATTCTACGGCAAAGCCTAAAAATCTAGAAGTAAAAATAACTATGGCAAAAGCTAAGTTTAAAACTAAATATGAGCGAAAAATACAAATATTACGCTAAAACAATTAAAAAGGGACAAAATATAAAAATATACAAAAAGTTGTAAAAAGTTACAATTTTTATAAAAATATTAATTTTATATTATTTTATAAAAGCATTAATTTTTATATATATTAAAACTAATTATAATAAATTATACTAATTAAATTAAAACTTAAACTAATTAATATTAATTAAAAACTTAAACTAAATTATAATAATAATTAAACTAATTAGGGTTAATAATAATAATAATTAATAATTACCCCGTAATTAAATGCAGATTAGGGTTTCTGTCGGTGTCAGGGTGTCTCCGCGAGTCGCGGTATTCGAGGCTGCAAACTCCGCGAGTCGCGGGGTTCCAGAATTCAACTCAGGTACAGTTTTTAATTCGACGTTTTTTTTTTTTATATATTTTCTGTTTTATATTTTCTGTTTTAAAATCTAAAATATTTATATAATAAAAACTTATATTTTAAAAACTAGAATAAAAATAGAACTACTTTATAATTTTATAAATAAAAATCTTAAAACTAGATTTATATATATATATTTTTTTTCGGTTTTTTTTTTATATTTTAAATAAAAACAAAATACTTAAATAAAACTTATATAAAAATAAAGAAACTTTATAAAACTTAAATATTTAACAAAATCTTAAAAATACTTATATTTTTGTTTTTCTTTTTATATTTTCGAATAATTAAAACGTATTTTTATAAAAGTGAATTTTAATAAAAGTAAACTAAAAATAAAAATCTTTTTTTTTAATTAATTAATTAGCGTTGCGCTTTCGGCTTTTAAGCTAAATTGTCCCCGGCAGCGGCGCCAAAAATACTTGATGGTTAAAGCTAAGGGGTATAAAATACTATTAAATTTTACAAGAAAATACTATTAAATACGATACAATTTTACACAAGATATTTATTTATTTAGAGAATGAATATACTTAAACCTTGCTACAACACTTATAGGCAGTGTACCTAATCGTACAGTAGTGTAGTTTTTAGTAAGTCCGGTTCGTTCCACAGGGAAAATCTTTAAACAAAGCTTAACGCTATATTAGTTTACTTTTATAAAAATGCAAATATATATATAAGTAATATTATTATTATAAAGGGGGTTTTTTACCGTTTAATGACCGGTTTGTCGATTTTAAAACTTTAGTCGTAGTTAAAACCAAATGTAAAATAATAAATAAATACAAGACTTAATTTAAAGCGTAAAGTAAATAACGATAATGAAATTGCGAATAATAAAAGTGCGATAAAATAAACTTGCGATAATTAAA
This sequence comes from Rutidosis leptorrhynchoides, assembly GCF_046630445.1. NCBI lineage: Eukaryota > Viridiplantae > Streptophyta > Magnoliopsida > Asterales > Asteraceae > Rutidosis > Rutidosis leptorrhynchoides. The sequence continues at coordinate 585,142,064 of NC_092335.1, read as the reverse complement.
AGTGCAATTAAATACAATAACAATAAAAATGCGATAATTAGAAGTGTAATTAAATATAAAATAAAGGAAATTAAATATGAAATAAAAGAATTATGCTTATTTAAACTTCCGTAATCATGATGTTTGACGTGTTGATTTTAGTTTTATGCCCATGGGTTAATTGTCCTTTGTCCTGGATTATTTAATATGTCCGTCTGGTTTTTGTCCATAACAGTCCATCAGTCATAAATATAAAGTGCGAGTGTCCTCGTCAAATTATCCTTATACCCGGAGTTAAATATTCCAACTAATTGGGGATTCGAATTGTAACAAGGTTTTAATACTTTGTTTAATGAATACACTAGGTTATCGACTGCGTGTAAACCAAGGTTTTACTACTTTGTTAACAATTACACCAATTACCCTTGAATGTAATTCACCCCTGTTTCAACAATTCTAGTGGCTATTAATCCATTCCCGTGTCCGGTTAAATGAACGATTATTCGTACATATAAATACCCCGCCCATCGTGTCCGATTGAGTGTATATGGTTATTTATAGGGACGTCCAATTGTAAATCTTTATATTAAAATTAACAAACTATCATTTAGTTAAACAAATATAAAGCCCATTAATAGCCCATCGTCTAATTTCCACAAGTGTCGTTCTTTTGTCCAAACCCCAATTATGGTACAAAGCCCAATTACCCAATTTTAGTAATTAGCCCAACATCATGATTACTTCGGATTAAATAAGCATAATAATAACTTAGCTACGAGACATTAAATTAAAAAGGTTGAACATAACTTACAATGATTAAAAATAGCGTAGCGTTACACGGACAGAATTTCGACTTACACCCTTACAATATTCGCTAACATACCCTTATTATTAGGATTAAAATTAAAATTAAAATTAAAATTAAATTTAAAATATAAATATAAATATTTACGTATAGATATAGAGAGGATGGATATATATTATATGTTTTTGCGATCAGAATTCGTTTGCTTTTATAGGGAGTTTCAGAATTTGGGTCTCTGCGACTCGCGGCAACTTTTGCCTTCAAACTCCGCGAGTCGAGGAGTTTGAAATTACAACTCACCAACTTTGGAGTCTTTCTTGCCGACGGAATTTTTTATTTATATAATATATAAATAATTATAAGAATTATTTAAATATTATATTATATTTATGTGCATAGTTAACTTGTAATTTTTAGTCCGTTGAGTCGAGCGTTGAGAGTTGACTCTGGTCCCGGTTCCGGATTTTTGAACGTCCTTGCGTACAATTTAATATCTTGTACTTTGCGTTTTGAATCTTGTACTCTTGTAATTTCGAGACGTTTCTTATCAATAATTGGAACCTCTTTGATTGTATTTTGTACTTTTGAGCTTTTTGGTCGTTTGCGTCTTCAATTCGTCGAATCTGTCTTTTGTCTTCACCTTTTATTATTTAAACGAATATCACTTTTAAATAGAACAATTGCAACTAAAATCTTGTCTTTCTTGAGGAATAATGCTATGAAATATATGTTCGTTTTTAGCATTATCAATATATATATATATATATATATATATATATATATATATATATATATATATATATATATATATATATATATATATATATATATATATATAAAATATAATAATATAATAATATAGAAAATAAAAACGTGACAATTAACATTCAATAATATCTGGCGACAGTTTTCGCGGACTGGTATTTCGTACTCTGTTGCTAATAATTGACGGGTAAAAGTATAAATAAAAAATATTCCACTTTTTATAATTGAATACATATATTTATTTTGGCCTTAAGCTTTATAAAACTAGTTGTAAAAAGGTTCATTTATTTATAAAATTACTATATACGTTCGATGTAGAGTGTACGTACTAGTCTGCTGATCGTTATGTGCCACCGTAAATTACTGAAATCGTTAATTTTAATATTTTAAAAATTCGTATTTATTAAATACTTCAGGGGTATTTTATGTAACTTATAATTAATAATTTCAATCAGGTCGCTTTCATGTGAATAGTAAATCAATTAATTTCATTTCATTTACTATTCATATAAATAGTAAATGAATTAATTTTGATTCAACTATTTAAGTTATGTTGTTGTACATTGTGCTTTACAACTTGTACATCTTTAATTTAAGTTCGTGTCTTCTTAAAAACTAAAAAAAATACATCATAAAAATAAAACGATTATATACGTAAACTTTTTAATTTGAAACTGCATCATTCAATAGTAAATTTTTATCATTTCGTATATAAATATTATTCGCATGTTTCCGTGTATATATATATATATATATATATATATATATATATATATATATATATATATATATATATATATATACACACACAAAATTATATAATTATCACAAGTTACGACGTTCGTGAATCGTCGGACAAACAGGGTGGTCAACCGTTATATAAAAACTCATTTTCAAAAGTTTTAAAACTTGTCATAATTCATTACTTATCATGTCGGAAACATATAAAGATTAAGTTTAAATTTGGTCAGAAATTTTCGGGTCGTCACACACTAGAACAAGCAACAAGTTGATAGACTCTTGGAAATGGAAAGTATTTGAAGATGGAATCCTGGTTACTGAGATTTTGGCTAAACTAATTGATCAAGTTAGGCTCACAACTCGGCCTTCCATCGTTATAGCTCTACGCAACAATGTAGTCCCGAAAAAGGTTTATATATTTGTTTGGAGGTCTTTGTTTTATAGGTTACCGGTCTGGTTAAAACTTGATAAAAAGGACTTGAAATAGACTCACTTAGATGCCCACTATGCAATGATGATTTAGAGTCGATCGAGCATATTTTGGTTAAATGCAAAGTAGTTGTCAATTTGTGGAAACAAATGTCTCGATGTTGGAACATGGATTTAGATTTGACATCATTTAATTATCTAGCTTCTAAAGTTCCAGATTCGAGCATGTCTACAAAAGGAAAATCAATTTGGTTGGGAATAATGTGGGTATGTGGTTACTTGATTTGGAAAAGAAGAAAGGGTTAAGGCTACTCAAGGGTTATATACTTTTTTTGTCCCGATGTAGGCCATATACAAAAAAAAAAATACTATTATAGGCCATAAACTTAAAAAAAAAAGTGTTATTGTAAACCAACTTAACTTGTTGACCTGATAAATAAGGTTGTTCGTTTGACTTTTTTTTCCCGAAACTTTGACTTCGAAATTCGGATTCATTTCTTCGATTTAAGAGCTGTAAATGTAAATTTACAGATAGTTTCATGAAGAGATTTTGATCACATCTGTATTTTTACATTTCGCTTTAACCTCTTAAATTGATCTGGTGCTTAAATCGAGCACGTTTTTCGGTGAAAGATGAACTCGAGATCAAACTCTATGAACTTGTTATTGATTATCAGTTCTGATGATGTGCGAAACTTCATTTGATGTTATGATTCACTAATCTGAAGTCATTTTGTTAAGAGAATCATCCTTGATCGATTTTGTAGATTGATCTTCAAAAAAAGTATACTTTTTTTGTTCCAATGTAAGCTATATACTAAAAAAAATACTAATGTAGGTCACATACTTTCAAAAGGTGTATCGATGTAAACAAAAGGTGACCTGTTTAGCCGGTAACATGTTACCTTTTGTTTACATCAATACATTTTTTGAAAGTATGTGGCCTACATTAGTATTTTTTGTAGTATATGGCGTACATCGGGACAAAAAAAATATATATGAACCTTGAGTAGCCTTAACCCAAGAAGAAATAAAAAAGTATTCCAGAACGCAAATTGGAATCAAATTGTTATCTTCAACGAGGTTCAAGTTAAAAGCTTTCAGTGGATTAGTAAAAGGTTCAAGAAAAGTGGGATTGAATGGAATCACTGGCTTGTCAATCCTAGTTTCTATGTCCTTCCTCAAATTTGGAATGGCATAGGCTAAGCACTTTGTTAGATTGGTTATCTTTGTACATAACTCGAATAAAATCTAGCATTGTAACAGGCGTTGTCTTCGGTTGTGTAATCAGTCGTGGTCTATGGCATTGTACATACTAGTGGTTATAAAAAATCTTTCTTGCGTTTCAAAGAAAAACATAATACGGCTAAAACTAACCAACAACACAAACTAACACATCACGGCTAAAACTAACCTACAACACAAACTAACAAAGCTAAACCACAAGGATTCAAACAAGCATGAACCAACAAAAACAAGGATCCCAGGAAAGAAACTACAAACTGTCAAACACAATTAAAAACAAACAATCTCAACGTCAGAAAACGAAGCCGAGGAGTAAAACATAAACCGAACCCCAATAGTTACACTCCATCATTGTAAAAATTCACTAACTCGACCCCATAAACTTTGCGACCCTTCACCTTTTTGGGTTTAGAGGCCAGCTTGGAGTTGATTAACTTCGCCTAACAAAATTAAAATCTATCAACGTTGATTTGAATAAACCAGAATGTTTTGCCCCACTATTCGGTGACTTTTAAGCAAAATAAGGAGAACTTGGCACATTAACACATGCATCTTCGAACCAGAGGGATCCCCATCCGGATTTTAAAGCAACTCGATCACATAACTAAAAGATCCATCCAAAACCTCCTCTACAGCAGCTATTGAAGCTGCTTAGTTTATGAATATGATGTACAGGGACTATTATAGCACATTTTCAGAAGTTTATACATACAGGGGCTATTCTTGTAATTATGCTATAGTGTAAGGGCCTGTTCTAGTCAATTTTGTAATCAGGTCTGTTAGAAGTTGTTAGGGTTTGTTAGTGGCAGTTAGGTTAGATGGCTAGTATATATGTCGATGTATGTCTGTATCATTAATTCAATTGAAGAGAATCCAATTGCAATTGTACAAATCTTGTTAATCTTCTCATGGTATCAGAGCGATTATAAGATTAATGATCTTCGATTGCGATTTTCTGTTTCTTTTTCAAGTAACTTTGCTTCCGCTTACATCAAGTTCAAATGGATCCACAGCAGCAACAACAACTTTTTCAAAATCTGTTGTATTTGCATCCGTCAGATGGACCTGGTTCACTTTCGATTCAAGAGAAGCTATCTGGAGCTCAAAACTATCGATCATGGCGTAGATCAATGGAAATTGCTCTTTCCACAAAGAGAAAGCTAGGGTTTGTCACCGGATCTGTAATTCGTCCAGGTAATGATCCTAATCAGACTGAACTTTGGGATACCTGCAACAATATGGTGATCAGCTGGATCATGAGCTCTGTTTCTGAATCCATAGTGAAATCTATCATGTTTGTTGATACTGCATCTAATATCTAGAAGAAATTGGAGAAAAGGTTTGCTTTAAGTAATGGTTCCAGAAAATATAAACTACATAAAGATACATATTCTTGTAATCAAAATGGCATTTCTGTTAGTGAGCATTATACCAAAATGAAGTGTATTTGGGAAGAAATTGACTCGATGAGTGAACTGCCTAGGGTTACTAATGTTACTCCTGAGATTACTACTTTTCTGAATGCTTTAACAAAGCAGAAGGAAGAAGAACAACTATTTCAGGTTCTTAATGGTTTAGATTAACAATTTTCTGCTTTGAGGAGTCAGATGTTGCTAATGAGTCCATTACCTAGTGTTGAGGTGGCTTGTTCAATGTTGCAGCAAGAAGAGTCTCAAAGAGAGATGTTCACATCTGTTCAAAATCAAGAGATGACTGATTTGTATAGCAAATCAGCCACTAGTGATGATAAATGTACCTTTTGTGGTCATAAGTGGCATTCACCAGACAACTGTTGGGAGAACATTGGCTATCCTCTTTGGCATTACAAGGGGAGATTGAATGCTAAAAGGTCAACTCAAGTCAAACCTACTCAAGTCAAGAATAGTGTGAACTATAATGCTGTCAAGAAGACTGCAGCCACTGTTCAAGGAAATAATGTTGTGTTCACTACTGAATAATTTGAGCAGTTGTTGAAATGTTTACCTAATATGGCACAAAATGATACTAATGGTCAAGTTGCTAAGTTTGATGATGAGCTTGATAATCATTTTGCTGCAGGTATTCTTTCTAAACATAATTCTGTTAATCAATGGATTCTTGATACAGGGGCAACAGATCACATGACTTCAGATGTTAATGGCCTAAGTGATCTAAAGTCATTAGTTGTTAAACCATATATAAGATTACCAAATGGTAATACTTCTGTTATTTCTCATATTGGACAAGTGAAATTAAAGAATCACATGATGTTAAAAGAAGTACTTGTAGTACCTTCCTTTAAGCTAAATCTCCTATCTGTGTCAAAACTAACAAGAGACAGTCAATGTATAGTTATTTTCTATACTTTGTTCTGTTTGATTCAGGACTTGAAAACACAGAAGATGATAGGACTGGGTGAAAGGAAAGATGATCTATACTACTTGATGAATGTTTCAATGGATCAAGTTGATAAAAGGCTGGTGAAACTCATTTATGCTTCTGTTAAAGATTCTTGTTTATTTTCAATAAAGGAAGGGTATTGTGCTAATTCATCTAAGCTTGTAATGTCTTATAGTTTGTGGTATCATAGGCTAGGGCATGTATCTGATTCCAAAGTGAAATACATTTCATCTGTTCGTGGTTTTAAATTGGTTTCAGATAACGAGCCTGTTTGTGTAACTTGTCCATTGGCTAAACTTACAGAAATGTCCCGTTCATATCGATTATAAACGTTTCATATTAATTGGTTTCGTTGTGAGTCTTTGACCTCTATATGAGACGTTTTTCAAAAGCTGCATTCGATTTTTAAAAACAAACCATAACCTTTATTTTATCTATAAAGGTTTAAAAGCATAACGTAGATTATCAAGTAATGATAATCTAAAATATAGCGTTTACACATGACCATTTCATAATGGTTTACAATAATATTACACGACGATTTAAATCTTCCGAATGCAGTTTTTAAACAATATTTTACAAGCATGCTGACTCCAAATCTTGTCCTTAAATTAGCATGCAACAGCGAAAGCTCTTAATAATCACCTGAGAATAAACATGCTTAAAACGTCAACAAAAATGTTGGTGAGTTATAGGTTTAACCTGTATATATATCAAATTGTAATAATAGACCACAAGATTTCATTTTTCAATAACATGCAATCTGCATAAAAAGCATTCATATGGCAAACACCTGATAACCGATAATAACAAGATGCATATAGAATATCCCCAAACAGAATCCTCTCGTCTGTATAATATTAACTCGAAGTACTAAAGCATACCATTTTCCAGTATGGGGGGAGTTAGTGCCCGTAGATCTACCTTTAAGATTCGCATCAATTAATGGCCATTATACCAGCTCCATACCATTTTCCAGCATGAAGGTTGTATAATAAACATTAATTCTTAGGTTACCAAGGTAAAAAGGGTGATATTCGGTATAGTAATCCAACCATAGAATGTAATTTTAAGTACTTGTGTCTATTTTGTAAAACATTTACAAAACTGCATGTATTCTCATCCCAAAAATATTAGATAGTAAAAATGGGACTATAACTCACTTTCACAGATTTTTAATTCGTCGAAAATAAGATTTGACCACGGGTCGATTCACGAACCTATAACAAATATATACATATATATATATATATATATATATATATATATATATATATATATATATATATATATATATATATATATATATATATATATATATATATATATATATATCAAAGTATGATCGAAATATATTCACAACATTTTTATTACGTGTTGACGATTTAAGTTGTTAAGTTAGCAGTTGTCACGACCCTACTTTTTCCGTTATCTTTTTCAGTTAATTATTTAACGACCGTTAACTGTTAGTGTGCCACGTCATTTCAATGACCTATATTATTATTTGTAATAATATATATATATTAATTATTATGTGTTATGTGAATATTTGTATTCATATTTTAATTTATACGTTTCTACGTCTCGCGGATTTCCATCCGGCGAATCTTTTCGGTTTTTAAACCAACGGACGCGTTTTCGGGATTTTTAAATCCTAAATATTTTAAATATGATATTTTAAGATCATATTATTATATAGTGTATTTATATTTATTTTTCATCACGCGTTTGTTATCTTTCCGAATTTTTAATCGCGTAAGTGCGTTTTCGCGTTTCGAGACTCGTTCGGGCTTTTGGGCCACAAGGAATATACATTTAAGTGAGATGGACCAAGTGGGGCCCACCCCACTAATATTTTTGGCCGAATCCCCTTAGAGGGGGGAGTGTTTTGTTTTCCATTTTATTATTTTTCATTTACACTTGCAAATCTCCCTAAAAACCTAAACTTATTAATTTTGCTCTCCTTCTCCTCCCTCTCCCTCTTTGTGCCATCACCATCACCACCATAAACCACCATCTTCATCAATTTTCAAGCTTGGATCAAGAGATAACTAGTATAATCGGATTCCTCTCGTCTTTCTCTACGCGACTACGTTGTTTGTTTCTGGATTAGGGTATAAACCCTAACCCTAGAATTTTCAATTTTTCATTTATTTACTGTATTTTGATTATTATTTAGTAGTATGATGTTTGTGGATTATTGTAATGGTGTTTGTATGCATAGATGTACTCATAATTGCATGTTTTCGGTTTATTAAATTCTGGACAGCAGCTATTTCGTGTATTCTGGGTTTGTGACTGCGATAAAAGTTAAAATAAACTATCTAGATGAGTTCCTCTCATCAAGACATTAATTTTAGACACCGGATTCATGTCGTTTCAATTCCCGGAGCCCTAGTTATGATCAAATTACTATTTTGTTAAAATTGAATTGTGGATTGACATGAAACAGGTTTGATCCAACTTTGTGACCTTCCTTGGTGTCTTTAGGGTGTGTTAGTGTGTTAGAACTGATGGTGGGACGAAATTTCATGTTCGGGTCACCTAAATCCGAGCCACGGTTCACCCGTTACGACTAAAACACGGTTTTGAGTAAATTGAAAGTCCAAGTAGTGTCATGGCTGATTACCACAACTTGTGGACTGTTCTTGGTGAGTTCTTGAGTGCACCATTGTGTCGGGTGGTTTGAATAGGCGGAGATGCATATAAGGCTCGCCAGAAATCGACACCCGGGGCTCAAAATACGACCCGATGAACTTTTGAATTAAAACTTATGATTAATTCTAAAACTTATGATAAAAATAATGAAACTCATTATTAATTAATTACTTATGATAAAAGAAGTAATTATTATTATTTAAGAATTATGATATAAATATTTATTATATCATTTAATTATTATTTATGATTTAATTAACATTTTAATTTAACTTATGATTAATGACACTTTTATTATTAATGGAAAATACTTATAATAAGTATTAAATTTATTTTATAAGAATATTATTATAAGACTTATAATGAAGATTAAATAATTATTTAATTATTATAAGACTTAATTATTATTTAATTATGATTTAATTATTAAATACTTATGATTTAATAATTATATTTAGAAACTTATGATATGATTAATAATTCATTATTAATTAATAATACTTATGATATGATTTAAAATTTATTATTAATTAATAATATTTATATTATGACTAATATTTAATTAATTAATTAAATACTTATGTTATATTAATTATATCATTTCAACTTATATTAACTTTAATAATTCATTTTATTTAATTAAACTTATGTTATGACATAATTATACACTTTTAACTTTAATAAACATTATAACTTATGTTATTATTATAACTTACACTTTTCAAATTAACGTTGACTATGTTTGACCAAGTTTGACTTTTGAGTTGACTTTTGGTTGACTTTGACTTTCAGTTGACTTTTGTTGACTTTCTAAATAAGGAAACTTTCCTAACCTAAAAACTTTCTAAAAATAGAAACTTTCCAAAAATAGAAACTTTCCAAAAATAGAAACTTTCTAAAAATAGAAACTTTCCTAAAATAGAAACTTTCCAAAAATGGAAACCTGCTAAAAATAGAAACTTTCTAAAAATAGAAAGTATGTGTCCGTACGCTGTTCCAGTCAAACCGATGCTTTCCGAGTATTGTTCTATGTCTACTTGCAACATGTACAATAGCTATCATACTAAGACTTGACCTAAGTTAGTTATTTATATCGACCTGCTTTATTTATAGGTCGGCGTTGTGATCGTTTCTGATCACTTTATTCTATTTGCTGTTCACTTGTTTGTGTGGTTTCTTTAGTTGCTTTTAAGGTGAGTTATAGTCCCGTTTTTACATACTTTTCAAAGTATATTTTTGGGATGTGATTACATGCATTTTCATTTACGTTTAGACACAAGTAACAGTTAAATTTAATTATTCATTGTGAGTTGGACAAAAATATTCCCTAGTCTGGTAACTGTAATCATTGGTTTCTACCGGTGAACGCGAATCCTACGGATAGATCTATCGGGTTTGACAACCCCATTTCGAGCTAGTCACGCTAGCAATTTATAATCGGAATGTTTAGTACTTCGTATTTTGTTGTAGATACACTGTCCAAGTGTATATTTTTTATTGTGTTTGGCAAGGGTAAATAAAGGGTTAAGTGGTTACCAGGTGGCTCATTGATAATGGAATAATGTTTAATGTTTTTTAACATTTTTAAATCTTGTGGTCTAAAGTTTACTTATTTATTTAAACCTATAATTCACTCAACCTTTGTGTTGACAGTTTACTTACATGTTTTGACAGGTACTTGAGTTTTGTGATGCTTCCGCTGTGTTTAGAAGAGTCTGCATGCATTTGGGGCAGATTTTATGAAACATTTTATGAAACTTAAGCTTGCATTCTATTTTTGGATAATTTAAACTTGTGGGTTTGTTGGCAAGGTTTTGTGTCAACTTTTGGTTTATTACTATGGTTGGTTGTTTAAAACTACATATTTTGGTTTGTTTCCTTTTTGGGAAACTTTTGAAATAAAAGAATGCAACTTTGTTTATTTAATTCATTTAAGTCCGATCAAGCTGTGGGACCAACTGACGGATCCGTTAAGTGTTTTGACGGGGTCGTCACAGCAGTCCAACGTTAGTAGTCCACAATTAGTAGTCCACAGTTAGTAGTACATAAATAAATTAACATATGCATATTATCTCGAATCTATCCACGACCCAGTGTATACATGTCTCAGACTCGATCACAACTCAAGGTATATATATTATTTTAGAATCAACCTCGACCCATTATATGCTAACTCGAGCATTACCGCATATAGTGTCTTACGGTTATTCCAAAATAATATATATATGATGTCAATATGATATGTCAAAATATTGTATACGTGTCTATGGTCTATCAAGGTATATATATATATATATATATATATATATATATATATATATATATATATATATATATATATATATATATATAGAATATAGGATAAGTTAGTTAGGATATGGTTAGTATAGATTTGTTATAAAAAATTTCGTAGCTAAAACTAGTAATTTTTACCCAATTTTGTTTTACCCATCATTTCTTCGTTACAAATCCGTTTTGAGTGAATCAAGTTGTTATGGTTTCGTATCGAACTGAACATTGATAATCTAAACATAAAAAGTATAGGTTTATAGTCATAAATACAGGTTACAATTCATTTTTGAAAGAGTTAGTCATTTTCGTCGAAAGAACGACATCTTGATGACTATTTTGAAAAACATACTTTCACTTTGAGTTTAACCATGATTTTTGGATATGGTTTCATGTTCATAAGAAATATCATTTTTCCAGAAGAACAACTTTTAAATCAAAGGTTATCATAGTTTTTAATTTTCCAACCCAAAACAGCCCCCGGTTTTACTACGACGGCGTATGTCCGGTTTTACGGTGTTCTTCGCGTTTACAAGTTTTAAATCATTATGTTAGCATATCATATAGATATAAAACATGTGTTTAGTTGATTTTAAAAGTTAAGTTAGAAGATTAACTTTGTTTACGAACAAGTTTAGAATTAACTAAACTATGTTCTAGTGATTACAAGTTATAATCTTCGAATAAGATAGTTATATATATATGAATCGAATGATGTTATGATCATCATTACTACCTCAAGTATAGTAGATAATCCTACTGTAAATGATGAAAAAATAGCTTGAGCTTCAAAGGATCTTTGATGGCTTGGAAGTTCTTGAAGTAGAATCATGACACGAAAACAAGTTCAAGTAAGATTACTACATGATTTAAGATAGTTATCGTTATAGAAATCGAATCAAAGCTTGGATATGAATATTACCTTGAATTAGAATGATAACCTACTATAAATATCAAAGATTTCTTGAGGTTGGATGATCACTTGAAATGGATTTACAAGATTGAAAGTAATCTAGCAAACTTGAACGGGTTTTCGAAGTGTTCTTGAGTAGTTGTTTTTATGATGATTATAGATAATAACCACAGCTTATATTTGATGATTTCTTGCTGGAAAAATAGTAGTTTAGACATTCATGGAAGAGTGTGTGTGTTTTGAGAGAGAATTGGAAAGAAAATTGGAATGAAATGGAGTGAATGATGAGTGGTAAGTGGTGAGTGGGGTTAAAAGGAGTTCTAGTTTTGTTTTTCATGCACATAAGTCATACTAGTTGTCAAATGATGGTTCCTACATGTTGGTTAATCATTTAGGGCTGCTAAAGAGCTGATCATTGAGTGTATATACCAATAGTATATACATCTAGAAGCTGAGTATTGTACGAGTACGAATACGGATTGAATATGAGTAGAATTGTTGATGAAAATGAATGGAAATGTAATTGTATCCATTTTTGTTAAATATTAGTGTTTTGATATATGTCTTGAAGTCTTCTAAAAGTGTATTAATACATCTTAATACACTACATGTATATACATTTTAACCGAGTCGTTAAGTCATCGTTAGTCGTTACATGTAAGTGTTGTTTCGAAACTTTTAACTTAACAATCTTGTTAAATGTAATTAATCCCATTGTTATTATATCTAATGAGATATTAAATGGTTATGTTAACATGACAACAAAGTGTATTAATATATCTTAATACCATATTTATATGTTAAAACGTTGTTACAACGATAATAGTTACGTATATATATCGTTTCGAAATCCTTAAGTTAGTAGTCTCATTTTATGTATATAGTTCATTGTTAATATACTTAATGAGATACTTAATTAACATTTTATCATGTTAAACATATATATATGTCCATATATATATTATCATGTCAATTACAAATTATAACATTCTTGAATCGTCGGACAGATTGGGTGGTCAAACGTTTACATAATTTCCATTTCAATTAAACAAGTCTTAACAAGTTTGATTGCTTAACATGTTGGAAACATTTAATCATGTAAATATAGATATCATAATAATATATAATCATGGAAAATTTCGGGTCACTACACTTACAAAGTTGCCTTATACCTTAAGTGATTCACATTCATATACTATTTTTCATTTAGTACATATAGATATCTGGGGTCCATATAAGGTGAAAACTCAAGGCAAATACAACTATTTCTTGACCATTATGGATGATTTCAGTAGAGCTACTTGGGTATATCTTTTAGAACATAAAAATGGTTGTTTTAATTCTTTTAAAAGGTTTATGCAGTTTGTGCAAACTCATTTCAATAAATCTGTTAAAGTTCTAAGATCTGATAATGCATTTGAGTTCATTAAAAGAAAATTAGGTGCATACTTAGCTGATTTAGGTATAGTGCAGCAAACTTCTTGTGCAGATAGGCCTCAACAGAATGGTAGGGTTGAAAGAAAGCATAGGCATATTTGAGAAGTTGCAAGGGCATTAAGATTTAAGGCACAATTGTCATTAAACTTTTAGGGATATTGTGTGAGTACAGCTGTTTATCTCATAAATAGAACACCATCTGCTGTTCTGGACAATAAAACTCCTCATGAAGTTCTATTAGGTTACCCACCTTCATATGATAATCTAAGAGTTTTTGTCTGCTTAGCTTTTGCTACTAATCCTAGTAGAAATGTAGACAAATTTAGTCCTAGAGGTATTCCTTGTGTATTCTTGGGTTATCCTGCACATCAAAAGGGATATGTTCTCTACAATCTGATGGATAAGACTACTTTTGTTTCAAGAGATGTTGATTTCAAAGAACAAATTTTTCCATTTCACAAAGATACAATCAACAAGTTACTAAAGCCTGTTCCTATTGATATGCCACACTCCTTTGTTGATTATGATATACCTATAGCAAATCCTAGTCCATCTGTTACAGCAAGCCAACCAGAGTCAAGAGAAAGTTGAACTGAGTCAACTATTGTTGATATACCCTTAAACAATGTGCCAATTGAGACTGCTTCTACTTCTGTTCCTGTAAGAAGATCTAGTAGATAGTCAAATGTTCCCATATGGCATAAGGATTATGTGACCTCTTTAGGTCATATTCCAAGTGCAAACCAAGTTTCTACTCAGTGCTTAGATGAGAATTTCAATAGGTATGTGAATGCATTAATGGCAAGTAGTGATCCTACTATGTTTCAACAAGCTATTAGTGATCCAGATTGGTGCAAAGCCGTGGATGCAGAAATGACTGCTCTTGAACTTAATGATACTTGGGATATTACAGAACTACCACCTGGAAAGAAAGCTATAGGGTGCCATTGGATTTATAAAACAAAATTAAAATCTGATGGTTCATTGATAAAAAGAAGGCAAGATTGGTTGTAGATGGTAATAGACAAAGGTATGGGATAGATTATGAAGAGACCTTTGCACCTGTTGCAAAAATGGTAACAGTAAGATCTCTTCTTGCTGTTGCTGCAATGTATGATTGACCTTTATGTCAAATGGATGTATCCAATGCATTTTTACATGGTGATTTGTTAGAAGAAGTGTACATGAAAATGCCACTTGGATATGCTGGAAAAAGGGAGCATATACAGGATATTCCAGCAGAAAAGTCAAAAGTTCGTAAACTCAAAAAGTCTCTATATGGGCTTAAACAAGCTCATAGACAATGGTTTTGCAAAGCTTTCATTTGCTTTATTGTCTTTTGGTTATGTTCAATCAAAAGCAGATTATTCATTGTTCACCAAGAAAGATGATTCACTGTTTACAGTTGTTTTGTGTTATGTGGATGATTTATTGATCACTGGAAGCAGTTCTGTTCATATTCAACAGTTAAAGGACAATTTGAAGTCAATTTTTCATATGAAAGACTTAGGTGAGCTAAGCTATTTCTTGGGATTGGAAGTTTCTAAAACTGATCAAGGGGTGTTTATCTCTCAGAAAAAGTATACAATGAATCTTTTAAAAGAAAATGGTGTGTTAAATAGTAGACCCTACAAACTGCCATTAGATCTAAATGCCAAGTTGCAGGCTAATGTTGGCACTCCTATGTCTGATCCAGAAGTTTATAGAAGGCTCATTGGTCATCTCATCTATTTGACTGTCACTAGACCTGATATTTGTTACAGTGTACAATTGCTAAGTCAATTTATGCAATCACCTACATCTGTTCATTTTCAGGCTGCTAAACATCTTTTGAGGTATTTGTTAAATGCTCCATCTCAAGGTGTTCTTCGTGCAAAGAATTCTTCAGTCCCACTTAAAGCATAATGTGATTCAGATTGGGCAAGTTGCCCTATGACAAGAAGATCTACTACATGTTACAATATTCTTTTAGGTGATTCACCTGTTTCATGGAAATCATGGAAACAAGGTGTTGTATCTTGATCATCTGCTGAAGCAGAGTATAGAGCAATGGCATTGACCTGTTGTGAGGTTACTTGGCTTGTGTCTTTATTAAAAGATATGGGGTTGACTGATTTAGGTCCAGTTGAGCATCATTGTGATAATCAAGCAGCTCTTCATATTGCTGCTAACCCTGTATTCCATGCTCACACAAAACATATAGAGGTCAATTGTCACTTTGTTCGAGATTAGATTAAAATTGGTGCGATTAAACCCTCTTATGTTCATACAAAATCTCAATTGGCTGATGTTTTCACTAAAATTGTTACTGTTGATCAACATAAGAAGCTTCTTGGCAAGTTAGGAGTTCGTTAATTCATCACTCTTAACTTGAAGGGGAGTATTGAAGCTGATTAGTTTATGAATCTGATGTACATGGACTATTATAGCACATTTTCAGAAGTTTATATGTACATTGGCTATTCTTGTAATTATGCTATAGTGTAAGGGCCTGTTCTGGTCAATTTTGTAATCAGGTCTGTTAGAAGTTGTTAGGGTTTATTAGTGACAGTTAGGTTAGATGGCTAGAATATATGTCAATGTATGTCTGTATCATTAATTCAATTGAAGAGAATCCAATTGCAATTGTACAAATCTTGTTAATCTTCTCAGCAGCACTTAAAGCAACGCCTTTAACTTGCGCTTCACAGAGATCTTCACCCACAGACGACTACCAACATCTTCCAAATCGAGCCGAACAACATCGTCACTAACCACCCCTACCGGCCACCGCGTATAAAAGCCGCTTGAATTTTAACGAGGTGATTGGAATAGTATAACAGAAAAGGAATAGGAGTGACAAGACTAACAACATCCGGAACAACAACGCCAACATCACTTTGATTCAAACCCCTCAAAATCGAACAATTAGATAAATAATAGTTTCGGAGTAATGAGACAAATGATTTAGATAGATAAAATGGTATTACCCCTTAATATCAAATACTTAAAATTCTATTTGATATTAATGATTTTTCATCCCCCTCAAAACAAATGTTCAACACAATATGCACAATGATGACTATAGGTGCACAAAAAAATGGGATCCGAAAAAAATACGAAAAAAAATCCGGAACCGAATCTGAAAGGATCCGGTTTGTGTCAGAACCGGAATCATTTTACCCCTACAAGTGTAGTATAAATAGATGGTATTGGGTTTTGGTTGAAAGCACGCCATCTAATTCTCTCTATTCTCTTTAAAACTCAAAATACTCTATAATTACACTATAATTACTCACTAAACTCTACTTACTAATCCTATAATGGATAATTCACAAGCATCTGCTTCCGATTCCGCTTCCGTTGCAACATCTTCACAACGTTATACCAACAACGATGTTCATATGATCAAAAATACGAGTCGAAATGGTGACATTTGGTCTAATTTCGACTTGTGCGTGATGAACGATAATCAAGAAAGAGCTCGTTGTAAGAGATGTTTTAAGTTCCTAGGTGTTTCGGGTAACTCTGCGTAAAGAAAACATCTTGAAAAAAGTTGTAAAGGAACCGTTCAAGAAGACCCGACACAACTTACACTTGGTCGGGATGGTTCGATTTTTTTTTACGATCAAGAAGCTCTTCGTGAAGATTTGACAAGGTTTGTCATTCAACAAGGGCTTCCTTTCAACAACTTCGACAATCCAAAGCTTACGGAGCTAATTTGGAACCGACTACAACCGCGACATAACAATGCAAATCGTACTACTCTAAGACGTGACGCTTTTAAATTATGGAAAAAAGCTAAAAATGATATAATTGAAGGTTTTCGAACATATAAACATAAAGTTTCTATAACTTGTGATGTTTGGACCGCACCACACGGAACGGCAAATTCTTATTTAGCCGTTACCGCTCATTGGTTTCATCCCGATTCGTGGTTATTAATGAAACGGACTATCGCTTTTAAATTATTTGCTTATCCGCATAATGGTAATAATTTAAGAAAAATTATACAAGACACTTTGATTGAATATAATTTAATCGATAAATTTTTTACTATTTCGCTAGATAATACTTCTAATAATACTAGCGCCATGGATATGTTAAAAATACGAATACACCCAATTTTAAATGGTGCGTTTTTACATACACGTTGTGTTGCTCATATTATAAACTTGGCCGTTCAAGATTGTTTAACTTATTGTAGTGCGTTAAAAGATAAATTTAGAAAATTATTAGTAACGATATATCGTACGAGCAACGAACGACATAAAAACTATAAAAGTTTCGTTAAAACTTATAATGACACTT